>NW_012114710.1:6639663-6671384 GCF_000951035.1 Colobus angolensis palliatus
TTTTTTTTTTTTTTTTTTTGGTATTTTTAGTAGTGACAGTGTTTTGCCATGTTGGCCAGGCTGATCTCGAACTCCTGTCCTCCGGTGATCCACCCATGTCAGCTTCCCAAAGTGCTGGGATTACAGACGTGAGCCACTGCACCCGGCAGACTTTACAATTTTTATAAAACTCATTTAAAATCAGGCTGAGAGTAAAGAGCTCTGATTGTGCTAGAGAGGCTTGCAGTATAGACTGAAAGTTCTCAGAATATAATACTTAGTGTAATCTTTGATGACAACTTTTATACATTTTACAGATTATCCCCTTGATATCACCTTCTGAGAGTCTTATTACAAAAACTTCATGTTCATTCATTAATGTGTGCCATTGAGGAAGGAGCACATAATCCCAATGTTTATGTGAGACGTGCCACTATTCCCTGGGCATATTGCCGTCATGGTAACAGGAATTAAAGGCACTAATGTTGTATTTCATGTAACTGATCTGTGGCCTTATTTCTGTTTGGAGGCGTGCTTATGCCATTAGTATCTGTTATCAAAAATTTCTGTTGAAGGGAACGAGAATACTCCCCCATACCCCTACCTCCAAAAAATAAGTGACTAGAGTAAATATTATTGATGAAAACAGATGATCTTCTGCTTTAAGTAACCTTACAATACCAATTGAAATGATCAGTATGGAGCAGTGGCTCTCAGACCAGCAGCATCAGAATCACCTGGGATCTTGTTAGAAGTGGAAATTCATAACTGGCCCCAGACTTACCAAATCAGACACTGTGGGGTGCAATACAATAATCTGATTTGACAGGCTCTCTAACGTGGTGATTCTGACACCTGATAAAGTTTGAGACCTGTTCTGGAGAGTAATGTAAACATGAAGATGCCAATATAAGCATAACAAAGAATCACATAGAGGTAGCAATATATTCAAATTATTTTGCAGCAGTATTCTACAGTATTATCATAAGATAATTGTGTCTGAATGAAACTGAAGGTCGTATTTGATCCCAGCCTTCACATAAAATCAGTCATATGTCTAAACAAAAGACAACAGATTTCTATTTTCTCACTGATGTAAAGAACGGAGATTGCTCTGTTGCCCCCATATCTACTTTATACTAGGTGTCATGTGGGCTAGAAAAACCTGATAAGATCTAATTTATACTCAAGATCCAATTTATAACCCAGTTTACACATGAAACAAAATCAAAGGAAAAATAACAAAGATGCTAATTATGAACTGTATTTTATGATGTGAAAAGCAATGACTAACTTTATATCTACTACATTCTTTTATATTTTAGTTTATTCTCCAATGAATATAGATTAATTGTTCTTAATGATTGCTAAAGTGATACTACTGTGATCACAGACTGGAAGTTTTCTGAGAGCTCATCTGAACTGTATATCACACCAGACTTACATAATGTATTCGTTTAGTTAAAATGTAATATATATTCATTATTGCATCTTTGGGAAATACAGAAAATTATATGGAAAATAAGTTAACTATAAGGCCCCCAGAATTAACCAATATTAATACTTTACATGCAATCTTTCGGTTTTTTATCTATGCATTTCAATGGAATTGATGTATGGTAATTACAACTTTGTATTCTTCGGTTAATTAACCCAGCTCATATATCATAATTTTTTATGTTGTTAAGAAATCTTCACAATTATTACTTTATATAATCACATAATATGCCAATATATACATATACCATGATTTACTTGTGTACTTATAATTTGGGGAATTAGAACTATTTAACTATTTCATTTCCTTTTTCTTTCCTTTCTTTGCAATTATGCAATTACATATGTCTGTGATGAACATCTTTGCACATAAGTCTGTGTCTAAAGTTTTGGTCAGTTATGTTATATAGTTTCCCATGCATAGAATTATTAGGCATGGGACCATCAATATTTTAAAAAACCTCTTGAGACTTATTGCTAATTTGTCCCTACAATACTGTATTAATTTATATGCTCGTTGGCATTTTTTCAGAGGTCCTGTGTCATTTATCTTCACCAGCAAGGTTTTCATCTTGTTTTACTTGTAAGTAGGCAGATGCAGGAGGATTGCTTGAGTCTGAGATTGCTTAAGATCCAGCCTAGTAAGTTTAAGACTAAGCCTAGTCAACATAGTGAGACCCCATTTGGGAAAAAAAATTAACCAGGCATTGTGGTGTGTACCAGTAAGCCCAGCTGCTCTGGGAGGCTGAGGTGAGATGACTAGAGTTTGAGGGTGCTGTGAACTATGATCATGCCACTGCACTGGGTGACAGAGAGACTTCATCTGTAAAAAAATTACTATTATAAAAGTTATTATTTTTGTTACATTAATATGCATTTATTTCATTACTAATTAGGTTGAGCACATGTTCAAATATTTATTAACTATATTTGCTTTTTAAAGAATTATTTTTTCATATTCTTTGTCTGTTTATCTATTAGAGTCTGATTGCTTTCCTTTTTTATTTCCAACTTTTATTTTAAGTTCTGGAGTACATGTGCAGGATGTGCAGGTTTGTTACATCAGTAAATGTGTGCCATGGTGGTTTGCTGCACAGGTCATCCCATCATCTAGGTATTAAGCCCAGCATCCATTAGCTATTCTTTCTGATGCTCTCCCTCCTCCCACCCCACACTCTCTGACAGGCCCCAGTGTGTGTTGTTCCCCACCATGTGTCCTTGTGTTCTCATAATTCAGCTCCCACTTATGAGTGAGAACATGCAGTATTGGGTTTTCTGTTCCTGTGTTAGTATGCTGAGGATAATGGCTTCCAGCTTCATCTATGTCCCCACAAGGGACATAATCTCATTCTCTTTTATGGATGCATAGCATTCCATGGTGTATATGTACCACATTTTCTTTACCCAGTGTATCACTGATGGGCATTTGGGTTGATTCCATGTCTTTGCTATTGTGAATCATGCTGTAATGGACATACATGTGCCTGTATCTTCATAAAAGAATGATTTATCTTCCTTTGTGTATATACCCAGTAATGGGATTGCTGGGTCAAATGGTATTTCTGCCTCAAGGTCTTTGAGGAATCACCACACTGTCTTCCACAATGGTTGAACTAATTTACACTCCCACCAACAATGTAAAAGCATTCTGTTTTCTCCCCAACCTTGCCAGTATCTATTGCTTTTTGACTTTTTAATAATAGCCATTCTGACTGCTGTGAGATGGTATCTTGTGCTTTTGATTTGCATTTCTCTAATGATCAGTGATGTTCAGCTTTTTTAAATATGTCTGTTGGCCTCATGTATGTCTTCTTTTGAGAAGTGTCTGTTCATGTCCTTTGTTTAGCTAGAGAGAAGTAAAGTTTGTTTAAGTTCCTTGTAGGTTCTGGATATTAGACTTTTGTCAGATGAATAGATTGCAAAATTTTTCTCCCTTTCTGTGGGTTGTCTGTTCACTCTGATGATAGTTTCTTTTGCTGTGCAGAAGCTCTTTAGTTTAATTAGATCTCATTTGTCAATTTTTGCTTTTGTTGCAATTACTTTTGGTATATTTGTTATGGAATCTTTGCCTGTGCCTATGTCCTAAATGGTATTGCCAAGATTTTCTTCTAAGGTTTTTATAGTTTTGGGTTTTACATTTAAGTGTTTAATCTGTCTTGAGTTGATTTTTGTATATGGTGTAAAGAAGGGGTTCAGTATCAATTTTCTGCATAGTGATATTTGGAACTTTAATGGATAATTTTTCTCTAATAAGAGTATTGAGATTTTGATCTATATTAAATAATAATAATAATAAAAATGGGGACAGTCAATTATAAACCCAAGCAAAATTCAATATAAAGGCTTGTTTGCAAAGAGTGTCTTCCCAGACTGCTCAGTGGGTAGCCCCTCTGCATCCTGTGCACAATCAAAACACCTCTTCAGCTACAAGACATCCCTTTATCTCAATCTGTGTTACAATCCTTCACCAAGACCTGCCATAGTGCTTTCTCAGCATCTTCAATCCATCAACTTTACTTCTCTCTAGCTAAACCATCATCAGCTATCACCCGAACTAGTTCAAGAACTTCCTGATTCCTGGAATTATATCTGGCCTCAGTTTAACAAAAATATTATATCCCCTCCCCCTGCTCAAGCTTAAAGCCTTTCAGAGTTTGTCTATTGTCCTTAGGATTAAGAAAAAGCTTCTATTATATCTGTCTTCTCTAGTTTTATTCAGCGCTAGCTTTTCCCCTTTTCCTGGGCCCAGCTCAGTCTTCTTTGATTTCTTATTACCATGCCTTCTTTGGTTACAGGGCCTTTGCTAGTGTTCATCCCTCTTCCTAGAACATTCACTAGCATCCTCATCTCTTTACACTCCCTTCACCTTATTGACTCCTAGCATTTCACAACTTTCACTTCTCAGCCCAAACGTTCTTCTACCCCCAAACATCTAGGCCAGGTTCCTTTGATATGTGCATTCAGAGATCTGTGTTCTATTTCACTGGGGTACTTTTCTTATTGCAATTATATGTTACAATGAATTTGATTAATATTTGTCTTTCTCACTATGTGGCTAACTTTGTATCTTCATGACAAGAAGAACAAGATGTCCACTAAAGTTAGGCTCCTACCCTCACAAAGAGACTGGAAAATAGAGGTGCTGTCTTCCTTGATGACTCCATTTCAAAGAGTTGATTTCCAGGTCCTTGAGAAAGACATTCTTGCATTTACTGGTGGCAAGAGGCTTTTTAAAATATTTACATCTCAAAGGGGTAGATAAAGCATTTATAAATGTAAGTTTTCTAAAGCAAATGCTCTAAGAAAAGAGAGGTCAGTGTCTAGAGTTAGGGAGAAGCCTGTCCAAAGTTCATCCAAACCGCAGGGAACCTTAGGGCTGTCTTGGCTGTTCGCTGTCACACAAGCTGCCTCTCTACCTGCTGCTCAGGAGGCTTGTGACTGGGCTCAGGGACTGCGACTGTTGATCAGCAGTCATTTCCAAACAATGACTCTGTTGCGTTGTGGGTGTGGGTGTGGGTGTGGCTTTTTTGAGACAGAGTCTCGCTTTGTTATCCAGGACGGAGTTCAGTGGCACCATCTCAGCTCACTCTAACCTCCGCCTCCCGGGCTCAAGTGATTTTCACACCTCAGCCTCCCAAGTAGTTGGGACTACCAGTGTGAACCACTATGCCCAGCTAATTTTTGTATTTTTAATAGTAGAGACAGGGTTTCACCATGTTGGCCAGGCTGGTCTTGAGCTCCTGGTCTCAAGTGATCTGCCTGCCTGGGTCTCCCACAGTGCTGGGATTGCAGGCATGAGCTACCATGCCTGGCCAAGCCTATGGCACCCGATATTCCCAGGTGGTCTCCCATCAAAGTACTAACCAGGCACAACTCTGCTTAGCTTCCAAATTCAGACAAGATCAGGCCTGTTCAGGGTGTCTGAGACTTCTTTATCTTCTGACATTCTGCCCTAGAGTGACTGCATCTTCTCATCTTCCTCCCTTCAAATTCCTCCTCTTTTCATTCATTTTAATTTTACTTCTCTTCCTCCCTTTAGACTGATCTTATCTAATATCTTGAAAGCTTTTTATTTTTTAAATGACCCTGTACAGATGTCTCCAAGAAAATAATCTTTGTCTTGAATTTGGTTCAGCCATTTTTTGAATCTTTGTTAGTAATGCAGTAAAAAACTGGAGAGAGGGAAAAGGGCCCTCTGGTTATGAGAGAGAGAGAGAGAGAGAGAGAGAGAGAGAGAGAGAGAGAGAGAAAGAGAGAGAAAGGGGACAGAAACATCGCATACATCCAGATTCATACTATGAGATGTAACCTTGCCTCACACTCAGGAAGCCAAATCCTTTTTAGGGTTTTCTGGGGTTCTGTCTACCCTAACTCCTAATCAGGCTCCCTTTCCAAAAGTAGTATTTGTTCTGTAAAAACTCTTCTCCCAATCTCTACACTGTATTTCCATTGATAGTTTAGATAACTCCATGCCTCACCCCCAAAGTGTGTTCTTCACCCTAGGGCCCATTCTTTTCTCCCCACAGATATCAAATATTTACTGAGAACTGGGAAAGCTGCAACCATGAACAAAACAGAAACAGCCAACCCAACAATAATTTTCCACCCTCACAGAATTTATATTTTAGTGGAGAGATACTGATAATAAAATAATAAGTAAATGGTTCAGTAGAGTCAAAAGTGAGAAGTACTACAGTAAAATAAAATCAGAGAAGGAGCTGAGGAAGTGCCGAGAGAGGTAACAGTCTTACCCAGAAGGCAGTCGGGCTAAGCCTCATTAACATGATATTTGAGTACAGACTTAAAGGAGATGGGTAACTGGAGGAAGAGAGTTCTGGGTAGTTTCTCAACCTTGGCACTGTTGACATTTGGGACTAATTCTTTGTTGTGGGGGCTGTGCTGTGTGCATTGTTGGATACTTAGCTGCATCTCTGGCCCTACCCACTTGATGCCAGTAGCATTCCTTCCCAAGTTGTGAAGATCAAAAATGTCCTCAGACATTGCCAAATATCCCCTGGGGTAGAGGGATAATAAATGCTTGTTGACTAATTATTTTCTGAGCCTCCTTCAGTGTCTCTATCATCATCTGAAGAAGAAAAAACAGATATAATGTAGTAGTATGTTTTCTTTTTTATTAATAGAAAGATTACTTCCTGGTTCTCGTGTATCATAATAATCTTATATCTCAGTCTCCCTAGTCTCCTGGGAGAGCCAGAGTTTGGTTTATTCTGTCTCTTCCTCCTTCTTAATTTAATCTTAATACCTTTCTCTCTGCTATATTCAATGCTATTTGTTACTCCTTCTTCTTTTTCTTCTTTAGTTCTCGCAAACTTACCTGTTAGGATTCCTCTAGTGAGATCTCTGGTGCTTGTCACTACAGTAAGATCAATTCTGTGAATCTCAGAAAACTTTAATAGATTCTCAAATATGTGAGGATAAGAAAAGGGCAGAGGAGAAAAAAGAGGAATGGAGGAAGAAGGGATTGATGAAGAGAAAGGAGATGAAAGAGAAAGGGATTATTTAGAGTAGACAATTTAGCCACTATTATAACTAATTGAAAAGCAACAGCCCCTGTGTATTGAAGAACATACTGGTGATGAATATTTAATTTTCACTTTGGTGATTAATTTAGTTGGACCTATTTATCCACTCATCTGGTTTTTAGATTAGACTCCAATTTTTACCAATATGCAATTACCTTTATTATCTGGCAGTTATAAATCAATAAGCAATAACATCCTTGCCTGAAAGAATATCCCCATCTCTGAACTCCCTAACACTTTATTTTTCATTATCTCACTATACTTATCACTCATTCTCTTTTATAGTCATTATTGGAATATGTATCTTCTCTCTTCTATTAGATTACACAAAGATAGGAACTTTATCTTGCATACCTTTCTATAAGCCCTTAGGTACCCAGTTTACTCAGTAAGTTCTACATTCTCAGGAAACAATAGAAAAATAGCATCAGGTAGCAACTTATATTTCCTGGCCCTAAATCACCCTATTACATGTACTTTCATGTAAGTCTTTTTTTTTTTTTTTTTTTTTTTGAGACGGAGTCTTGCTCTGTCGCCCGGCCTGGAGTGCAGTGGCCGGATCTCAGCTCACTGCAGGCTCCGCCTCCCGGGTTTACGCCATTCTCCTGCCTCAGCCTCCCAAGTAGCTGGGACTACAGGTGCCCGCCACCTCGCCCGGCTAGTTTTTTGTATTTTTTAGTAGAGACGGGGTTTCACAGTGTTAGCCAGGATGGTCTCGATCTCCTGACCTCGTGATCCGCCCGTCTCGGCCTCCCAAAGTGCTGGGATTACAGGCTTGAGCCACTGCGCCCGGCCTCATGTAAGTCTTTTCTGATCTGCTTCCTGAATGGCCACCATCCTCCTACCCAAGGCTAAACTTCTGGTGCCTGCTCTGCTCTGAGCCTCACTCACCTCCCAGTAGACATCTCTCCATAATGTATTCCTTTCCTCTCTTTTATTTTTACCCTTTCTCTCTTTACTGGCTTACTGGATAGGTGAAATGTTTGTCTGAACTATTTTTCAAACAAAGGGAAGAAAATGAGGGGAAGCAAAGTGGAAGGAAACGGCAAGGAGCAGGGACAGAAGGTTTCCGTTTCCCTAATGACCAGGCCCTTCAGCGCTGAAACATAGAGTCCTTATCTTCAGATTGTTTTTTCTTTGAGCATTCTTCCCTACTAACCTCATCCAATTAATAACTACTCGTTCTTTGAGAATCAGGCCAAGACACTTCCTTCAGGAAGTCTTCTGTGGTACTTCCAGATAAAGTTAGGCATCCCTCTTCTGCAGTCACATAATAATTATCATAAGATAGTTAGCAAATTGAATATAAGAATTGCATCCTTCATGACTGTATCCTTGTGTGGATAAGCACCCACTACCTACTTGTTTGCTGAATGGATAGATTAGTCCCATATGGCTTGACTTTGAAATAATTCAAAATTGTATTCTAAGAAAAAGCATATACCTGAACTCTACCAGTGTTCATTTCTAGGTTCCATTTAGAAAACTTCAACTTTTTAATGAAGATTTTATAACATGTTTTCGATGCAAAAATGTAGTGTTTCTGTTATTAAATACTCACATATATAGAAAAGTATTTTTTAAAAAGTCATCTTTCATATCCCTGTCTTCTTCATTTTCATTCTCCAAAATAAACCATTGCTAACAATCTTTTTAAGCATACATAAATAAATAGAATTTAGTTTTAAATATGAACAAAGACCAGTTTGGAGTTTTCTTTTCCTTTTTTTTCAACAAACAGCATTTTCTTTAAAAAAAAAAAAAGAAAAAAGTGCTGTTACCTATTACTCCACATCTACTGCATCTTCAATCACTGCCTAGCTACCAGCCATAAGGGCAGCCTTCATGTAGTGGAGACTAAGGACAACACATGCATTTTCCTGGGGTGACGGTATTAAGGAAGAACACAGAATGAAATAAACTAGACAGGATGTGAAAGGGGTGGCTTAAAGCAGAGCTTCTCAACCTCATCACTATTGATATTTTGGACCAAAGTAAATAATTAAAACATTGGTCAAGCAAACAAACAAAAGTTCTGTGGCCTAAATATGTCACTTTTCTCTGGGCTTAAATTTTATTTAAAATTTTATTTAAAATGACAGATTAATTTCTAAGATTCTCTATAATTACAGAATTCCAATCAAGGAGAATTTAAAAAGAGTACCATAAATATGAGATCAATAAGTTATTTCCACCTATGAAATGGGAGTAGGTTTTCTGCCTCAGAAGATTAATAGAAAGAAAAAAAATACAATATATATGACCCAGTGACTTGATAAATATGAAGCGCTGTCACTGTTACATCTTGTGTTGGGTTATTCTTGCTATCATTCTTCCTTTGTAGTAACTTTGCACATTAAGATTACAAATGAGTTGTAATCTCATTTGTAGACTCAAGATATTTTAATAGCCTTAAGTAACTACATCATGTAAATAATACATAATTATTACTACAATTAGGACTTACAATGCTATTTTTAGATTTGTTACCCAAGTTTACAAGCACTTCTTCCAGAAAAATTATAAACATATATTTTAACTGCAATTAACCTTGAAGGATAGAGCTGGCCTATATTGTTCCCAAATGACAAGGGAATTGCCTCAACATATTAATATTTGATAGCTTTTTACACTGACAAAGCTAGCTCAAAATTCAATTCAATTTGCTGGAGCTATCTGGAACAAAATAATAAGATAAAATTTTCCTTATTTAGATAGGGAGAAAAAAGTTATTAGAGAAGGCATCAAAAAAGCAAAAATGATATTTTTATCCATATATGGACACAAATTGTCACCCAGTGATAAAGACACTCCACACAACTTGCAATGTTGTGAAACCAAGCTCTCGCTTCTTCTAAATATTCCTGCATTAGTCAAGGTTCTCTAGAGGGACAGAACTAATAGGATAGATGTAGTTTATTAAGGAGTATTGACTCGGACTATCACAAGGTGAAATCCCACAATAGTCTGCAAGCTGAGGAGCAAGGAAGCCAGTCTGAGTCCCAAAGCTGAAGAACTTGGAGTCCGATGATCCAGGGCAGGAAGCATTCAGCCAGGGACAAAGATGTAAGCTGGAAGACTAAACCAGTCTAGTCTTTCCATGTTCTTCTGTCTACTTTTATTCTGGCCATGCTGGCAGCTGATTAGATTGTGCCCACCTGGGTTGAGGGTGGGTCTGCCTTTCCCAGTCCACTGACTCAAATGTTAATCTTTTTGGGAACACTCTCACAGACACACCCAGGAACAATACTTTGTATCCTTCAATCCAATCAAGTTGACACTCAGTATTATCACAACCCCCAAATCAGCCTTTGTCAGCCCTTGCTCAATTCTACCCTTTCCCTCTTGCCTTCCAGATAGATGCATTTGTTTCTCTTTTTTAAATTTCTCTGTGCTCTTTCCCCAGTAAATCTCTGAAATCATCTCAAACTTCTCAATTCTCTTCCCTCATCCCACAGCTCCCAGTTTATTTATTATAGTTGCAGACACATATGGAGAACGATATGCTGCCTCTCAGACCCAAGTCTAAATTCATGGGACAGATAATCTGTTTGATTCAACATGGGACAGGTATCCACCACTGGTCAGTCTCATCCCTATTTTCTGAGGGACAAGATCACTCAGGATATACACAGCTTCTGGATTTTAACCTCCAAGGAGTTGGTAGGGAATATGAGGGAGAACAATTTACAGAGAAAGAGGACTGTAAGAACACCTTAGAAAGCATTACCCATATCAAATGCAACAAGATAAAGTAGAAAATATAAAAGTTCACTGTAAACTTTCTAAATCAAATGCTATTAGAAGGAAGATAATACTATTGTTCTAAATGAAGACATGACAAGAATAACTGTTACTTTTAGGCTTCTGTCAATTACATTTCCAAAGATGGTAATTGATTCTTTTTACAAAAAATTACTGTCAGAACAGTTCTTTATTGGCTTTGATGAAAAATACTTAAGTAAAAATTATCAAGCTCTGTGTGTGGTTCATGGGAATAACATTAAATCTGCCCTCAAGGAGCTTATGGTTCAATTAGAAATAATTATAGGCTAACAGTGGCTATGTGTTCAACATGTATTTATTAAGCATCATTTATGCCTATCTAATATATATATATATATACACACACACATACACACATTTTTAAATCTTCCACTAAAATATAAGGCTCATAAAGTCAGATATTTGCCTCTACACTTTTATGTCATCATTGCCTAGAACAGTATCTAGTACAAATTAGACACTCAAAATCTTTTGATATATGAACGGATGGATGACTCATTTCTATGAGCTTGACACTGTGGTATGTGCTGGGATATTATGAATAAAATGACAGGAATTTTGCCTTCAAGGAGCTTGCAATATAATGAGGTAAAGAAACATTAAACCAATATATTTACAAGTATATAATTAAAGCGATGTGATAGCAAAGTGTGTACAATTCTACCTGAGCTTGAGTAACAGCATATTCAGAAAGGCACAGAGAGGAGATGTAGCCTGAGCTGTCTTCAAAGATGACCAATAATTGCTCAGGCAAAGATAAAATTTCCCCTATCTGGGGAAATGGTTTTATCACAGAGAGGAAGCAGCATGTATAAAGGCTTAGGGTTTTAAATACCCTGGTAGGTTCAGAAAACTGTAAGACATTTGAGTTGTGGGAAGTAAACAAAGATGAAATAGCTCAGTGCTAGAGAAACCACAGTTGCTTTAGGGACGTTGGAATGGAAGGTGCTGGATGGGCAAGATCAGGTCAAACCCAGCTTTGGGCTCTTTCCCAAAGGCAATGAAGAGTTTTAAGCAAGTGAGCTCTAGAAAGAGCACTCGTTTATATTTTTATGTAACATACAAATAAAGGAACATTATATAAGCCAGATATGGAAAGTCTAAAATCTGAAAGTAGAAGAGGAATGGCAAGGATGCTGGTTAGAAAAAAATGGTTGGAATCGAATGGGGAAACACAAAGTGTATAGATTTTTCATAAAGGAAAATTTGCAAAATTTACTTCACTTAAAATATAGTAAATTGGGTTTCATTTTTATTTTTCTGAACTATGAACCTGTGGAAGATAGAGTTGGTTTATAGCTGTACTGGAAATACTCTACCTTTACCTCAGGGAAATCCTGGGTACTTGATTTATGACTCTTGGCCAAGATAAAAACAGTTCTCTTTAAGATATATGCTGTTTAAAATTCTAAGCTCCCTTGGACTCCTCAGGGTCAGAATATTTACCAATGGCTTACAATTGGCATAACCTGGTCTGTTCATATGACCATAGGAGCATAGAACCACCAATGGGAACGCCTGCTTTGAGCTCTCCTGAGGCCTGGATTCTTTACAGAGATCTTGATGATTCAGTCTGGAGACAGAGCGTGGTCAGATCCTTGTGTGACTAATTACACTGGGAACTTACTTATGGGTTGCCAGTTGGACCCCTAATGATTCCTGCACTCTCTTTCTCTTGTGGCATTGTATTCATTGCCTTTGAATAAAACTGTACATGATTATGCTCTGTACAGTGCAGTGAGTTCTTTCAAATGTTGGAACTAAGGCATTTTTTTTTTCTGACTCTGACAGAGAGACGGATGCTTTTACTGTCTTTCCCATTTCTAATATTCTTTCATAATTTTAGAACTTTAAGGAAAAGATAAGACTATTAAAAATAAACCCTTTAAATTTTAGTAATTTTTAAACAATGAACTTTGAAAAACACAGTAAACAAACATAATTAAATTCTAGAATTTAATAATTCAATTTGGTCCCTTAAAACATATTACAGAACATATTTAACTACCTAGAATATATTTTCTTCTCTGTTCTAGCACTAAAGCTGCATTTTTTGAGGCAATGAATCCTCCACAACTTAAATAAGTATAGTGTGGGTGGCTTTAGCAAATAATTTCTATTTTTGATATCCATGTTTTTACTTTATAGGAGTTAATTCATTTTAGGTGTGGCATAATATCTGATAGGCTGTGGGTCCCTGTGTAATGCATGGTTAGAGGAAAACAACTTTGAGGAGTCAAAATTCAACTAGATATGTATTCTTTTGAAAGCAGAAAAAAGGAAATTAGCAGTTCTTGGTGGCTCTGTACTCTAGTTTCACATAAATATCACCTGAGGATGGGTTCTCGAAACAGGACCAAGCAGGCTCAGTCCCCAGAGTCTGACTGAATCATTTGTTCATGGGTGTGACCTGTATATGCATATATATCTTTTTAAAGTTCATCAATTACTTGATGTGCAGCAAGGGTTGAGAACTACAAAGCTGGAGGAAGTGACAGTTCTGCTTTCCACTGAGCAGTTAGCTCCCCCACACCCTGTCTCTCAAGCATGAGGTGACATATGGGAAGGCTGCTCCTGGGGTTAAAAAGATACGAGGACTAGCATGATGCCTGTCTGATAGGAAATAAAGAGGTTATCTTGCCATGATTGTGTTTTGAAACCATTTGAATTGATCCATTAATCATTTCCCCAACTTTTGTCTGATAGTCATACAATTTCAATTTACGTTAGCATTCTTAAAAATTACCTTACAATGGGAGTTTTAAAACTGTGTTCTGTGGAACCCTGGAACTCCTGGTGGTGTCTCAGGGATCATTTTAGGGATTGGGTAGGATAGGTAGAAGTCTAGCAGGAAGTCTGTGGGTCCTCTCCACTTCAACCAGAGCAGCTGGGCTCTATACTCTTGCATGTGTTTATGTGATGTAGGTAGGTAGGTAGGTAAGTAGGTAGGTAGGTAGGTAGATAGATTCTTTCCTTTGGAAAAAAGGAGGCCTTGAAACTGCAGAAAATATTTAAAAAGCGTGGTGTTACAAACCAAATGTTTGTGTACCACTAAAATCCTTATATTGAAATTCCAACCTCCAATGTGATAATATTAGGAAATGATGCCTTTGGGAGGTGATTAGGTTATGAGGGTAGAGGTTGTGTAAATGGGATTAGTGCATCATAGAAGAGAGAGGAGCTCTCTTTCCCTCTTTCTTTCTCTTCTCTGCTATGTGAAGATACAATGAGGTGATGGCTATCTGAAAACCAGGAAGTGGGTCCTCACCAGACACCGGGTCTGTAAGCACCTTTACCTTGGACTTCCTAGCCTCCAGAACTGTGAGAAATAAATGCTCGTTATTTAAGTCACCAACTCTATTGTAATTTCTTATAGCAGCCTGAACTGACTAACATATATGTTTTTAGAATAATTGTAATAGGTCAATAAAGTCATGCTCTTTGATAGTTGACATTTACTTGTCTCTTCAAAGACTCAAATATTTAACATACTAACTCTTGAGCTAGTGGTAGATAGGAAAAGGAGAAACACTTCTTTGGTGTAAGCATGCTAGCAAATAATTGTTTAAGCCTTTTCTTTATTAGAAAGATGGCCACTAATATCTTCTAGGAGAAAAAAATAAATCTATATCTATCTGTGGATGGATACACACACACACACACATACACACACACCAGAAAGTATTAACACTGGTTGATTATATGTATAAATATATGTATATTTATATAGCAGAAAGTAGTAATAGTGTTCATGCAACAAAAGATAAAAAAACACTCAATAAGAATAGAAATTGTTAGTTCTGAAGAAAAACAACGGCAGCTAAGAAAAAAAAAACCCTTAGGATTACTAAAGTTTACACTGTAAAAAGAATGTTGACCACTCAATAGAGTAAAAATCAAAATCATTTGTCACAGGGCTGGAGAGGAAATAAGTAAAAATGAGAACAAATAGCCGAAAGATCCAGCAAACCCCCACAGTGAGCATTTGGACCGGGAGCTACCTATGAGTTGAAGAGATGATCATGAGCCCCACAAGGGGACTCTAGTGGGTTTCTTTGCCTCCTGTGAAAATAAGAAGGGAAAAATGGGAATTGGCAGGTGGTAAAAGATACATTAAAGAAATATTAAACTGATGAGCTGGTTAAATAGCAGACAGGGCATATATAAAGTGTATTTTAATGGATGGAAATGTGCTAAAATGCTGAAAATTGCTGCCACCTCCTGGGGATCGTTTTTACAACTGCATGTTGCCGTGGTCACTTCTATTCTATGAAATAGACATTTCCATTAAATAGAATAATGAATAAACAGGGCTTTCATTGTGCTTGCAGACAATGCTGATATTTAAATACAAAAAAATGAATCTCTCCCAAGATCAGATAACAGATAGCAGCTATTTTCAACAGAGCCAGTCAGGGAATAACACAATAAATGTCTCATTAATTACAGAAGGAAAATGAAACACACTTATGAGCAGGTTTAAAAAGGTTCATACAGCTAAGGAAAGGTTGAAAAGACTATGCAAATAATCTTGAAATAAATATTATTGACAAAAAACTTGAAAAGAGGTTATAAATAGGTGAAAATCTTAGCAGCTAAGAAAAATTGCTGTCTGAAAATTTGATGTGGTTGTTTCTAGAAACTTCTTGGAATGTTTCACTGTAAAAAAAAAAAAAAGTAACCACAACAACAAAATATTCATGCATTTAAATATTCATGCTGTTGCTTACACTATTTCTTCAAACCTGTCTGTTAAAAATCATATCCTACACTGAGTTACACAATTTATGTTTCATCAAAATTTAGAACACAGAAGCTTTACTAAAGATTCTACCTTTTTGGCAATGATACATGAAGGCTTACATTTTTTTCCTGTCTAATTGGAGGACCCACGTAAGGAGGTAAATCATCTGAAAAAAGCAAGGAAAGATTTTCTTTAAGAAAACCCAGCTGGCTACACAGAGAAGGCTGGGAGCTAGCCAACAGACTACAAGGCAGTTATTTAGATGTGTGCTGGTGCTAGTGCAGAGAGAATTCTGCCAGCTGTCTCTTTAATATTTGCTGATTGTTAAATGTCAGGTATTAGATACACACACACACACACACACGCACACACACATACACACATACACACACACATATACATGCACACACATACACACACACACACGCACTTTTCCCCCAAATCATTTGATTCCATTATATACTTCCTTACATATTAAATTATATTTTCTTCATTCAAAGGAAACAAGAATTATTATATTAATTTACTATTACTCTAATTTTTCTTCATCTTTTATGCTTTCCTTTCTTTTATTATTATTATTTTTTTTGAGATAGAGTCTGGCTGTGTCACCCAGGCTGGAGTGCAGTAGTGCTATCTTGGCTCACTGCAACTTCCACCTCCTGGGTTCAAGCGATTCTCCTTCCCCAGCCTCTTGAGTAGCTGGGATTACAGGCCTGCGCCACCATGCCCAGCTAATTTTTGTATTTTTAGTAGAGAGGGGGTTTCACTATGTTGGCCAGGCTGGTCTCGATCTCCTGACCTCAGGTGATCCACCCACCTTGGCCTCCCAAAGTGTTGGGATTACAGGCGTGAGCCACCACGCCTTTCCTTTCTTTTCAAGCATACCATTGCAAACACAAACTCACAGCTTGACTCCCTTTTCCGAAACTCCTGGGGAAACTACGCCCTTGGGAAGGAGAAAAGAGAGACAATTTTCTCTATACATTCTCAATTTTTTTTTTTTTTTTTTGGTGATGAAGTTTTGCTCTTGTTGCCCAGGCTGGAGTACAGTGGTGCCATTTTGGCTCACTGCAATCTCCGCCTCCTGGGTTCAAGTGATTCTCGTGCCTCAGCCTCCTGAGTAGCTGGGATTATAGGCATGCCTGCCACCAGACTCAGCTAATTTTTTGTATTTTTAGTAGAGATAGGGTTTCATCATGTTGGCCAGGCTGGTCTCGAACTCCTGACCTCAGGTGATCTACCTGCTTCGGCCTCCCAAAGTCCAGGAATTACAGGTGTGAGCCACCGCACCTGGCCACATTCTCATTTTTTTTTTTTTAATGGAGAAATCTTAAATAGGATGATGGGAAATATAATTTTCTTTATTTGCATTTTATACTCAGTTTTATACTAATTTTCTAGCTTCAAAGAATGAAAATATTTTTAAAGAAAACCTACTGATCCCATTAGTCCCATGAAAACAATCTATTTGTAGATGAAGGGGTGTTTAGTTTGAATGCATGTGAGATAATGTAAGTGGGAAGGAAATTCTGTCCCTTTAGGTTTCTCCATAAAGCCTGTTTTTAACATTTATTTAATAAATAAAGGGACTATTTTATTCTGTTGATTCTCTAATGATTTTTAAAAAATCATGAGAGTAAACATCTATAATCCAACCAAATGCTTTAGAAATAGGTAATAGTATTAAATGAATAATTGCAGTGAAACATTTTTTCATCCAATTATTTGTACAATTTGCATGATCATTATCTTAATATTGTAAGCCTTACAACTTAAATAATGAGAATGAAAATATAGGTATCTTTTCAACATGCTGATTTCAATTCCTTTGGGTATATACCCAGAAGTGGGATTGCTAAATTATATGGTAGGCATATTTTTTTTTTTATTTTTGATGAATCTCTACCCAGTTTTCTCTAATGGCTTTACAAATGAACATTTCCATCAACAGCATACAAAGGTTCTCTTTTTTCCATATCCTTGCCAACAGTTGTTACCTTTTGTCTTCTTTATAGTAGCCATTCTAATAGGTGTGAAGTGATATCTCATTGTGGTTTTCATTTGCATTTCTCTGACATAAATGATACAACGTTTTTTCATATGCCTGCCGGCCATTTGTACTTCTTTTGGGAAATGTCTGTTCTTTTCCTTTGATTTTTGAATCAGGTGATTCATTTTCTTGTTATTGAGTTGTTTGTGTTCCTTATATATTTGGGATATTGACCCTTTGTCAGATACATTGTTTGCAGATATATTTCTCCCATTCTGTACATTGTCTTTGCCTTCTGTTGATTGTTTCCTTTGCCTTGAGAAGCTTTTTAGTTTGATGCAGTCTCATTTGTCTGTTTGCTTTTGTTGCCCATGCTTTCGGTATTATAGCCAAGAAATCATTGCCCAGATCAATGTCAATAGGCTTTTTCCCTATGTTTTCTTCCAGTTTTAGACTTCAGTTCTGGGAATTGAAAGAAATCAGGCACATTCCTCAGTCCTGGGCCCAGCAAATACATTCAGCTTGACACCATATATCTCTCAATTTCCTGGGCCCAGTGCAAACACGGCCCAGTGCAAATACATTCCTCCATATATCTCAGCTTGGGAAATCCTGGGAAATCCCCGATAAGGGCGCCGCCGTTTGTAGTTTTACTAAAAGCACGGAAACCAATAGATAACTGCTAAATGTATAAACTTAATATGTTAACCAATTGTAATGCTTAACCTAAAGAATTCCCTTGTTCCCTGTTCCTCTGTAACCTTATAAGTCCTATTTTCATCGGGCTATAAAAAGCGAGTGCGCGCATTGTTCGGGGCCCTCTTGTATGTTGTGGAACAGAAGGACCAAGTTCGAACTTGCATTAAAGATCCTTGCCGCTTGGCTTTGACTCTGGACTCTGGTGGTCTTCTTCGGGGAATAAACGGTCTGGGCATAACAGAATTATGCTGTATTCACAATAGCCAAGATATAGAAACAAACCAGGTGTCCACTGATGAATAAATGGAAAAGGAAAATGTGGTGCGTGTGTATATATACATGATAGAGCATTGCTCAGCCTTAAAAAAGGAAATCCTGTCATTTGTGACTACATGGAGGAACCTGAGGAACATTTAGTGAAATAAGCCAAGCATGAAAAGACAAATACTGCGTGATCTCACTTTTATGTAAAATCTAAAAAAGATTAACTCACAGAAGCAGAAAGTAGAATGGTGGTTGCTGGGGGCTGCAGGTGGGTTGTTGGAGAGATGTTGGGAGAGGGTACAAAGTTTAAGTCACACAGGATGAATACATTCTGCAGATCTAATATACAGCATGGTGATGACAGTTAATAATACTGTATTATATACTTGAAATTTGTTAAGTAGATTTTTAAATAGTATTTTTTATTTTAATTTTGGAGATTAAATGCTAGTTAGTAGCAAAATAATTTTTTTAATTTCAAAGCTTTAGGGTTACAAATGTTTTTTGGTTACATATGAATTGTCCAGTCTTTTTGATATAATGACTTATTTTCCTTTGGGTAGATACCCACTAGTAGGATTGCTATCATTTGATAAATTCTACTTTAATAAAGCTGAGGAAAAAAGAATGATAATGATTTATATTAAGAATTTGTTCTTAATCAGTGTGAAACTATGTGCAAGGCGTAAAAGACATTATTGTCTGTACACTAAGATGCCTGGGAAATTTGGTCAAGGCTCCAGAAAGAAAGAAATGTTCCTGTTGGAGAGGTCACAATGGAGAGGGCAATGACCTTCACACCAGGACAATTGGTTAACTGGAAGGACAAGTATTTCCTTGCCTAGAGAATGCTTGAGTTTTCTGGGATATTTTTACCCCAGAACATTTCAATAAGTTTTTGAGGATCAGGTGGTGTTTGGTTACATAAATAAATTCTATAGAGGTGATTTCTGAGATTTTGGTGCACTATCACCTGAGCAGTATACACTGTGCCCCATGTGTAGTCTTTTATCCCTCACTCCCCCCCTTCCCTTTCCCCAAGTCCCTAAGTTCACTGTATCATTTGTTTGCCTTTCCATCCTCACAGCTTAGCTCCCACTTATTAGTGAGAACATATGATTTTTGGTTTTCCATTCCTGAGTAATGCCATTATTTCCCTCCTTTTTATGGATGAGTAGTACTCCATGGTATGCATATATACCACATTTTCTTTATCCACTTGTTGACTGATAGGCATTTGGGCTGGTTCTATATTTTGCAATTGCAAATTTTGCTGCTATAAATGTGTGTGCAGGTATGTTTTTCATATAATGACCCCTTTTCCTCTGGGTAGATACCCAGGAGTGGGATTGGGAAAAGTAGATGAAATGGTAGATCTACTTTTAGTTCTTTAAGGAACCTCCACACTGTTTTCCATAGTGGTTATACTAGTGTACATTCCCACCTGCAGTGTAAAATTGTTCCTTTTTCACCACATCCATGCCAACATCTATTATTTTATTATTTTTTATTATGGCCATTCTTGCAGGATTAAGGTAGTATTGCAATGTGGTTTTAATTTGGATTTCCCTGATAATTAATGATGTTGAGCATTGTTTTCAGGTTTGCTGGCCATTTGTATATCTTCTTCTGAGAATTATCATTCATGTCCTTAGCCCACTTTTTGATAGGATTGTTTGGTTTTATCTTGCTCATTTGTTTGTGTTCCTTGTAGATTCTGGATATTAGTCCTTTGCTGGATGTGTAGATTGCGAAGATCTTCTCCCACTCAGTGGGTTGTCTGTTTACTCTGCTGATTATTTCTTTGGCTGTACAAAAGCTTTTAAGTTTAATTAGGTTCCATCAATTTATCTTTGTTTTTGTTGCATTTGCTTCTGGATTCTTGGTCATGAAGTCTTTGCCTAAGCCAGTGTCTAGAAGGGTTTTTCCAATGTTATTTTCTAGAATTGTTATGGTTTCATGTCTTAGACATAATTTTTTGATCCATCTTGAGTTGATTTTTGAATAAGGTGAGAGATGAGGATCCAGTTACATTCTTCTACATGTGGCTTGCCAATTATCCCAGCACAATTTGTTGAATAGGGTGTTCTTTCCCCACTTTATGTTTCTGTTTGCTTTGTTGAAGATCAGTTTACTATAAGTATTTGGCTTTATTTCTGTGTTCTCTATCCTGTTTCATTGGTCTGTATGTCTGTTTTTATACCAGTACCATTCTGTTTTTATCACTATGACCTTGTAGAATAGTTAAAGTTGGGTAATATAATGCCTCCAGATTCGTTCTTTTTGCTTAGGCTTACTTTGGCTATGCAGGAACTTTTTTGGTTTCATATGAATTTTAGGATGTTTTTTCTACTTTTGTGAACAATGATGGTAGTATTTTGATGAGAATTGCATTGAATTTGTAGACTGCTTTTGGAAGTATGGTCATTTTTACAATATTCATCCTACCCATCCCTGAGCATGGGATGTGTTTTCATTTGTGTCATCTGTGATTTCTTTCAGCAGTGTTTTGTAGTTTTCCCTGTAGAGGTCATTCACCCACCCTGGTTAGGTATATTTCTAAGTTTTGTTTTGGTTTGGTTTTCTGCAGCTGTTGTAAAACAGGTTGAGTTCTTGATTTGATTCTCAGCTTGGTCACTGTTGGTGTATAGCAGTGCTACTGATTTGTGCACATTAATTTTGTATCCTGAAACTGTGCTGAATGCATTTATCAGTTCTAGGAGCTTTTTGAATGAGTCTTTAGGCTTATACAATTATATCATCAGCAAATAGCAACAGTTTGACTTCCTCTTTACAGATCTGGATGCTCTTGATTTCTTTCTCTTGTCTAATTGCTCTGGCTAGGATTTCTAGTACTGTATTGCATCAAAGTGGTGAAAATGGGCATCTTTGGCTCTGTTCCAAGATGGCCGAATAGAAACAGCTCCAGTCTGTAGTTCCCAGCGTGATCAATGCAGAAGACAGATGATTCCTGAATTTGCAACTGAGGTACCCAGTTCATTTCATGAGGACAGGTTGGACAGTGGGTGCAGCCCATGGAGGGTGAGCTGAAGCAGGGCAGGGCGTTGCCTCACCCAGGAAGTGCAAGGGGTTGGGGGATTTCCTTTTCCTAACCAAGGGAAGCCGTGACAGACTGTACTTGGAAAAATGGGACACTTTTGCCCAAACACTGCGCTTTTCCCAAGGTCTTAGCAACTGGCAGACAAGGAGATGCTCTCCGGTGCCTGGCTCAGTGGGTCCCACACCCATGGAGCCTTGCTCACTGCTAGCGCAGCAGTCTGAGATCAAAGGTGGCAGCCTGGCTGGGGGAGCACTGTCCACCTGCTGAGGCTTGACTAGGTAAACAAAGTGGCCAGGAAGCTCAAACTTGGTGGAGCCCACCACAGCTCAGCAAGGCCTACTGCCTCTATAGACTCTACCTATGTGGGCAGGGCATAGCTGAACAAAAGGCAGCAGACAACAGACAACTTCTGCAGACTTAAATGTCCCTGTCTGACAGCTCTGAAGAGAGCAGTGGTTCTCCCAGCATGGTGTTTGAGCTCTGAGAAGAGATAGACTGCCTCCTCAAGTGGGTGCCTGACCCTCATGTAGCCTAACTGGGAGACACCACCCAGTAGAGGCCGACAGACACCTCATATAGGTGGGTGCTCCTCTGGGACGAAGCTTCCAGAGGAAGGATCAGGAAGCAGTATTTGCTGTTCTGCAATATTTGCTGTTCTGCAGCCTCTGCTGGTGATACCAGACAAACAGGAGTGGACCTCCAGCCAACTCCAACAGACCTGCAGCTGAGGGACTTGACTGGTAGAAGGAAAACGAACAAACAGAAAGGAATAGCATCAAGATCAACAAAAAGGACATCTACACCAAAACCCCATCTGTAGGTCACAATCATCAAAGATCAAAGGTAGATAACAACCACAAAGATGGGGAGAAACCAGAGAAGAAAAGCTGAAAATTCTCAAAACTGGAGCACCTCTTCTCCTCCAAAGGATTGCAGCTCATTGCCAGCAAGGGAACAAAGCTGGATGGAGAATGACTTTGACAAGTTGACAGAAGTAGGCTACAGAAGGTTGGTTAATAACAAACTTCTCTGAGCTAAAGAACATGCTTGAACTCATCACAAGAAAGCTGAAAACCTTGAAAAAATATTAGATGAATGGCTAACTAGAATAAACAGTGTAGAGAAGACCTTAAATGACTTGATGGAGCTGAAAACCATGTCATGAGAACTTTGTGATGCATGCACAAGCTTCACTAGCCAATTCGATCAAGTGGAAGAAAGGGTATCAGTGATTGAAGATCAAATTAATGAAATAAAGTGAGAAGACAAGGTTAGAGAAAAGCGTAAAAAGAAATGAACAAAGCCTCCAAGAAATATGGGACTATGTGGAAAAACCAAATCTACGTTTGATTGGTGTACCTGAAAGTGATGGGGAGAATGGAAACACGTTGGAAAACACTCTTCAGGATATTATCCAGGAGAAATTCCCCAACCTAGCAAGACAGGCCAATATTCAAATTCAAGAAACACAGAGAATACCACAAAGATACTCCTTAAGAAGAGCAACCATAAGACACATAATTGTCAGATTCACAAAGGTTGAAATGAAGGAAAAAATGTTTAAAGGCAGCCAGAGAGAAAGGTCAGGTTACTCACAAAGGGAAGCCCATCAGACTAACAGTGGATCTCTCAGCAGAAACCCTACAAAGCCAGAAGAGACTAAGGGCCAATATTCAACATTCTTAAAAAAAAGAATTTTCAACCCAGAATTTCATATCCAGTCAGACAAAGCTCATAAGTGAAGGAGAAATAAAATCCTTTACAGACAAGCCAATGCCGAGAGATTTTGTCACCACCAGGCCTTCCTTACAAGAGCTCCTGAAGGAAGCAGTAAACATGAAAAGAAACAACTGGTACCAGCCACTGCAAAAACATGCCAAATTGTAAAGATCATTGATGCTATGAAGAAACTGCATCAATTAATGGGCAAAATAGCCAGCTAACATCATAGTGACAGGATCAAATTCACACATAATATATTAACCTTAAATGTAAATGGGTTAAATGCCCCAATTAAAAGACACAGACCAGCAAATTGGATAAAGAGTCAAGAGCCCTCAGTGTGC
Source organism: Colobus angolensis palliatus (assembly GCF_000951035.1). NCBI lineage: Eukaryota > Metazoa > Chordata > Mammalia > Primates > Cercopithecidae > Colobus > Colobus angolensis. Next base: position 6,663,296 of record NW_012114710.1, read on the forward strand.
TGTATTCAGGAGACCCATCTCACGTGCAGAGACACACAGAGGCTCAAAATAAAGGGATGGAGGAAGATCTACCAAGCAAATGGAAAGCAAAAAAAAAAAAAAAAAAAACCAGAGGTTGCAATCCTAGCCTATGATAAAACAGACTTTAAACCAACGAAGATCAAAAGAGACAAAGAAGGCCATTACATAATGGTAAAGGGATTAATTCAACAAGAAGAGCTAACTATCCTAAATATATATGCACCCAATACAGGAGCACTCAGACTCATAAAGCAAGTCCTTAGAGACTTACAAAGAGACTTAGACTCCCACACAATAATAATGGGAGATTTTAACTCCCCACTGTCAATATTAGACATATCAATGAGACAGAAGGTTAACAAGGATATCCAGGACTTGAACTCAGCTCTGCACCAAGCAGACCTAATAGACATCTACAGAACTCTCCACCCGAAGTCAACAGAATATACATTCTTCTTGGCACCACACTGAACTTATTCTAAAATTTACCACATAATTGGAAGTAAAATACTCCTCAGCAAATGTAAAAGAACAGAAATCACAACAAACTGTCTCTCAGACCACAGTGCAATCAAATTAGAACTCAGGATTAAGAAACTCACTCAAAACCACTCAACTACAAGGAAACTGAACAATCTGCTCCTGAATGACTACTGGGTAAATAACAAAATGAAAGCAGGAATAAAGATGTTCTTTGAAACCAATGAGAACAAAGATACAACATACCAGAATCTCTGGGACACATTTAAAGCAGTGTGTAGAGAGAAATTTATAGCACTTAAATGCCCACAAGAGAAAGGAAAGATCTAAAGTCGACACAGTTAAAAGAACTAGAGAAGCAAGAGCAAACAAATTCAAAATCTAGCAGAAGGCAAGAAATAACTAAGATCAGAGCAGAACTGAAGGAGATAGAGACACAAAAACCCTTCAAAAATCAATGAATCCAGGAGCTGTTTTTTTGGAAAAGATCGTCAAAATTGATAGACTGCTAGCAAGACTAATAAAGAAGACAAGAGAGAAGAATCAAACAGATGAAATAAAAAGTGATAAAGTGGATATCACCACCAATCCCACAGAAATATAAACTACCATCAGAGAATACTATAAACATCTCTATGCAAATAAACTAGAAAATCTAGAAGAAATGGATAAATTCCTGGACACATACACTCTCCTAAGACTAAACTAGGAAGAAGTTGAATCTCTGAATAGACCAATAACACGCCATGAAATTGAGGCAATAATTAGTAGCCTACCAACCAAAAAGAGTCCAGGACCAGTAGGATTCACAGCCAAATTCTACCAGAGGTACAAAAAGGATCTGGTACCATTCCTTCTGAAACTATTCCAATCAATAGAAAAAGAGGAAATCCTCCCTAACTCATTTTACGAGGCCAGCATCATCCTGATACCAAAGCCTGACAGAGATACAACAAGAAAAGATAATTTTAGACCAACATCTCTGATGGACATTGATGCAAAAATCCTCAATAAAATACTGGCAAACTGAATCCAGCAGCACATCAAAAAGCTTATCCACTAAGATCAAGTCGACTTCATCCCTGGGATGCAAAGCTGGTTCAACATATGCAAATCAATAAACATAATCTATCACATAAACAGAACCAAAGACAAAAGCCAGATGATTATCTCAATAGATGCAGAAAAGGCTTTCGATAAAATTCAACAGCACTTCATTCTAAAACCTCTCAATAAACTAGGTATTGATGGAATGTATCTCAAAATAATAAGAGCTATTTATGACAAACCCATAGCCAATATCATACAGAATGGGTACAAGCTGGAAGCACTCCCTTTGAAAACTGGCACAAGGCAAGGATGCCCTCTCTCATCACTCCTATTCAACAGTGTTGGAACTTCTGTCCAGGACAATCAGGCAAGAGAAAGAAATAAAGGACATTCAATTAGGAAAAGAGGAAGTCAAATTGTCCCTGTTTGCAGATGACATGATTGTGTATTAAGAAAACCCCATCATCTCAGCCCCAAATCTCCTTAAGCTGATAAGCAACTTCAGCAAAGTCTCAGGATACAAATTCAATGTGCAGAAATAACAAGTATTCCTATGCACCAATAACAAACCAACAGAGAACCAAATCATGAGTGAACTCCCATTCACAATTGCTACAAAGAGAATAAAATACTTAGGAATCCAACTTACAAGGGATGTGAAGGACCTCTTCAAGGAGAGCTACAAACCACTGCTCAACGAAATAAAAGAGGACATAAACAAATGGAAGAACATTCCATGCTCATAGATAGGAAGAATCAATATCGTCAAAATGGCCATACTGCCCAAAGTAATTTATAGATTCAATGCCATCCCCATCAAGCTACCAACGACTTTCTTCACAGAATTGGAAAAAACTACTTTAAATTTCATATGGAACCAAAAAAAGAGCCTGCATTGCCAAGACAATCCTAAGCAAAAAGAACAAAGCTGGAGGCATCATTCTACCTGACTTCAAACTATATTACAAGGCTACAGTAACCAAAACAGCATGGTACTGGTAGTAAAACAGATATATAGACCAAGGGAACAGATCAGTGGCCTCAGAAATAACACCACACATCTACAACCATCTGATCTTTCACAGACCTGACCAAAACAAGAAATGGGGAAAGGATTTCCTATTTAATAAATGATACAGGAAAAACTTGCTAGCCACATGTAGAAAGCTGAATCTGGATCCCTTCCTTACACCTTATAAAAAATTAATTCAAGATGGATTAAAGATTTAAATGTTAGACCTAAAAATCATAAAAACCCTAGAAGAAAACATCAACAATACTATTCAGAACATAGGCATGGGCAAGGATTTCATGACTAAAACACCAAAAACAATGGCAACAGAAGCCAAAATTGACAACTGGGATACAATTAAACTAAACAGCTTCTGCAGAGCAAAAGAAACTACCACCACAGTGAACAGGCAACCTAAAAAATGGGAGAAAAAATTTGCAATCTGTCCATCTGACAAAGGACTAATATCCAGAATCTGCAAAGAGCACAAACAAATTTACAAGAAAAAAAACAACCCCATCAAAAAGTGGGCAAAGGATATGAACAAACACTTCTCGAAAGAAGATATTTGTGCAGCCAACAGACATGTGAAAAAATGCTCATCATTACTGGTCATCAGAGAAATGCACATCAAAACCACTATGAGATACCATCTCATGCCAGTTAGAATGGCAATCATTAAAAAGTCAGGAAACAATAGATGCTGGAGAGGATGTGGAGAAATAGGTACACTTTTACACTGTTGGTGGGAGTGTAAATTAGTTCAACCATTGTGGACGACAGTGTGGCAATTCCTCAAGGATCTAGAACTAGAAATACCATTTGGCTCAGCAACCACATTACTGGGTATATACCCAAAGGATTATAGATCATGCTACTATAAAGACACATGCACACGTATGTTTATTGCAGCACTGTTCACAATAGCAAAGACTTGGAACCAACCCAAATGTCCATCAATGATAGACCACAGTAAGAAAATGTGGCACATATGCACCATGGAATACTATGCAGCCATAAAAAAGGATGAGTTTGCGTCCTTTGTAGGGACATGGATGCAGCTGGAAACCATCATTCTTAGCAAACTATCACAAGAAGAGAAAAACAAACAGCGCGTGTTCTCAATCATAGGTGGGAATTGAACAATGAGAACACTTGGACACAGGGCAGGGAACATCACACACCAGGGCCTGTTGGGGGTTGGGGGTCTGGGGGAGGGATAGCATTAGGAGAAATACCTCATGTAAATGACCAGTTGATGGTTGCAGCAAACAAACATGGCACATATCAAACCTGCATGTTGTGCACATGTACCCTAGAACTTCAAGTATAATCACAATTAAAAAAAAGAAAGTGGGCATCTTTGTCTTGTTACAGCTCTCAAAGGGAATGCTTTCATCTTTTCCCCATTTAGTATAATGTTGGCTGTGGGTTTGTCATAGATGGCTTTTATTACCTTAAGGTATGTCCTTTCTATGCTGATTCTGCTGATGGTTTTAATCATAAAGGGATGCTGGATTTTGTCAAATGTTTTTTCTGCATCTATTAATATGATCATCTGATTTTTGTTTATAATTCTGTTTATGTGGTGTATCTTATTGACTTGCATATGTTAAACCATCCCTGCATCCCTGGTGTGAAACCTTCTTGATCATGATGGATTATCTTTTTGATATGCTGTTAGATTCACTTAGCTAATAATTTGTTGAGAATTTTTGCAACTGTGTTCACCAGGGATATTTGTCTGTGATTTTCTTTTTCTTTTATGTCCTTTCCTGGTTTTGGTATTAGGGTGATACTGGCTTCATCAAATAATTTAGGGAGGATTCCCTCTTTCTATATTTTTTGGAATAGTGTCAGTATGATTGGTACCAATTCTTCTTTGAATATCTCATGGAATTTAGCTGTGAATCTGTCTGGTCCTGGACTTTTTTCAGTTGGTAACTTTTTAATTACCATTTCAGTCTCACTGCTTGTTATTGGTCTGTTCAGAGTGTCTATTTCTTCCTGGTTTAATTTAGGAGAGTTGTACATTTCCAGAAGCTTATCCGTCTTCTCTAGGTTTTCTAGTTTATACACATAAAAGTGTTCATAGTAGCTTTGAATGATCTTTTGTATTTCTGTTGTATCAGTTGTAATATCTCCCATTTTCTTCTAATTGAGCTTATTTGGATCTTTTGTCTTCTTTTCTTGGTTAATTTAGCTAGTGGTCTATCCGTTTTATTTATCTTTTCAAAGGACCAGCGTTTTTGTTTCATTTATCTTTTGTATTTTTTCTGTTTCAATTTCATTTAGTTCTGCTCTGATCTTGGTTATTTCTTTTCTTCTGCTGTGCTTGGATTTGGTTTGTTCTTGTTTCTCTAGTTCCTTGAGGTGTGACATTAGATTGTGTATTTGTGATCTTTCAGACTTTTGATGTAGGCATGAAATATACTATGAACTTTCCTCTTAGCACTGCCTTGCTATATCCCAGAGGTTCTGATAGGTTATGTCATTATTATCATTCAGCTCAAAGAATTTTTTAATTTTCATCTTGATTTCATTGTTGACCCAGTGATCGTTCAGGAGCAGGTTATTTAATTTCCAGGGGGAAACATATTTGCTTGGTTTTGAGGGTTCCTTTTGGAGTTGATTTCCAATTTTATTCCCCTGAGGTCTAAGAGTACTCGCTATAATTTTGATTTTCTTAAATTTGTTGAGACTTGTTTTGTAGCCTATCACATGGTCTATCTTGGAAAATGTTTCATGTGCTGTTGAATAGAATCCATATTCTGCAGTTGTTGGGTAGAAAGTTCTGTTTATATCTGTTAATCCATTTGTTGTAGGGTATACTTTAAGTCCATTGTTTTCTTGTTGACTTTTTCTCTCTTGATGACCTGTCTGGTGCTGTCAGTGGAGTATTGAAGTTCCCCACTATTATTTTGTTGCTATCTATGTCATTTCTTAGGTCTAGGAGTAATTGTTTTATAAATTTGTGAGCTCCAGTGTTAGGTACATCTGTATTTAGAACTGTGGAATTTTCCTGTTGGACTAGTCCTTTTATCATTATATAATGTTCCTCTTTGTCTTTTTTTTTTTTTTTTTTTGAGACGGAGTCTCGCTCTGTCGCCCCCTTTGTCTTTTTAAACTGCTTTTGCCTTAAAGTTTGTTTTGTCTGATACAAGAATATCGACTCCTGCACACTTTTGGTGTCCATTCACATGAAATATCTTTACCACCACTTTACCTTAATTTTATGTGAGTCCTTATGTATTAGGTGAATCTCTTGACGACAGCATATACTTGGTTGCTTAATTCTTATCCATTCTGCCATTCTGTATCTTTAAGTGTAACATTTAGACCATTATATTCAACATTAGTATTGAGATGTGAGGTACTATTTTATTAATCATACTATTTGTTGCCTGAATACCTTGGCTTTTTTTCATTGTGTTGTTGTTTTATAGGACCTGTGAGATTTATGCTCTATGGAGATTCTATTTTGTTATATTTCAAAGATTTGTTTCAAGATTTAGAGTTACTTTCAGCAGTACTTCTGGTGCTGACTTGGTAGTGGCAAAATCTCGCAGCATTTGTTGGTCACAAAAAGACTGTTTTTCCTTCATTTGTGAAGCCTAGTTTTGCAGGATACAAAATTCTTGACTGATAATTGTTTTAAGGAAGCTGAAGATAGGACCCCAATCCCTTCTTGCTTGCAGGGCTTCTGCTGAGAAATCTGCTGTTAATCTGATAGGTTTTCCTTTACAGGTTACCTGATTTTTTTGCCTCAGAGCTCTTAAGATTCTTTCCTTTTTACTTCAGATAACCTGATGACTATGTGCCTTTTTGGAGTAAAAGGCACTTTTTGCAATAAATTTTCCAGGTGTTCTTTGAGCTTCTTGTATTTGGATGTCTAGATCACTAGCAAAGCCAGGTATGTTTTCCTCAATTATTCCCTCAAATATATTTTCCAAACTTTTAGATTTATCTTCTTCCTTGGGAACACCAATTATTCTTAGATTTGGTGATTTAACATAATTCCAAACTTCCTCGAGGCTTTGTTCATTTTTTAAAATTCTTTTTTAGTTGTCTTTGTTGGATTGGGTTAATTCGAAAGCTTTGTCTTTGCTCTGAAATTCTTTATTCTACTTGTTTGATTCTATTGCTGAGATTTTCCAGGGCATTTTGCAATTCTCTAAGTATGTTCTTCATTTCCAGAAATTGTGTTTGCTTTTTATTTATGCTATCTATATCACTAGAGATTTTCCCATTCATATCCTGTATCATTTTATTGATTTCTTTAAGTTGGACTTCACCTTTCTCTGGTGCCTTCTTGATTGGCTTAATAGTTGACCTTCTGAATTATTTTTATGGCAATTCAGAGATTTTATCTTGGTTTGGATACATTGCTGGTGAGCTTGTGTGATCTTTTGGGGTTGGTACAAAACCTTGTTTTGTCATATTACCAGAATTGTTTCTCTGGTTCCTTCTGATTTGGTTAGACTATGTCAGAGGGAATATCTGGGACTCAGGGCTGCTGTTCAGATTCTTTTATCCCATGGGGTGCTCCCTTGATGTGGTGCTTTCTTCTTTCCCCTAGGGATGGGGCTTCCTGAGAGCCAAACTCTCAGGAAGTGATTGTTATATCTCTTCTGGATCTAGGCACCCAGCAGAGCTACCGGGCTCTGCTAGTACCAGGGAGTATCTGGAAAGAGTCCTGTTATGTGGTCCATCTTCAGGTCTCTCAGCTGTGGATACTAGCACCTGCTCTAGTGAAGGTAGCAGGGAAGTAAAGTGGACTCTATGAAGGTCTTTGGTTGTTTTTGTTAAGTGCACTGGTTTTGTATTCATTGGCCTCCACACAGGAGGTGGCTCTTTCAAAAGTGCATCAACTGTGGCAGTATAGAGAGGGTCAGGCAGTGGGTGGGGCCCTAGAGCTCCCAAGAGATTATGTTCTTTGTCTTCGGCTACCAGAGCAGGTAGATAAAGATCATCAGGTTGGGGCAGGGTTGAGGTGGGCCTGAGCTCAGATTCTCTTTGGGTGGGGGTTTGGAGTTGTGGTTCCCAGGCCAGTGGAGTTATGTTCTGAGGAGGATTTTGCCTACTGCATTACACATGTGGGTCTCCAGGGAAGTGGGGGAAAGCCACAGCCACAGGCTTCACCCATCTCCCATGCAGCCCACAGCCTGAAAGTCCAGTCTTATTCCCACAGTGCTTCCGAAAGGGCCAGGTTTATTTCCAGGCAGCTGATGAGCATGGCTGAGAACTTGCCCCAGACTACAAGCCTCCCACCTGAAAAAGCAAGCCAACTCACCATTCTTCAGCTGTCCCATGGAGCCTGCATCTACAATGTACCTCCTTCAAAGGGTCTGTGGATTCCCTCAGCTTTGCTGACATGTTCCTGCAGTAGTTCATGGAGCAAAAGTTCATGATGTGGGTCTCTATGTGCTGCTCTGTCCATCCAAGTGGGAACTGCAAGTTAGTCCTGCCTCCTCTCTGCCATTTTCCCTCAGATATCCCAGGGTTTTTTTTTTTTTTTTTTTTTTT
>NW_012114710.1:6671948-6675113 GCF_000951035.1 Colobus angolensis palliatus
TGTGTCCACTGATGGTAGGGCCTCTTAGATATTATATATGGGGAGAAGGACAACAGTTAACACCAATACTATGTCTTCCAAGAGGTTGGTGTTACCAATATAACACATAATTTTGGAGGTTAGACTGGAGTTTAAAGCTGGAAGACTTGAATTCCAGGCTGGGGAAATGGAATGTTAAGAAGCTATTGTAAGCCTGGCACAGTGGCTTACACCTGTAATGCCAGCACTTTGGCGGCCAAGGCAGGTGGATCACCTGAGGTCAGGAGTTCAAGACCAGCCTGACCAACATAGTGAAACCCCGTCTCTACTAAAAAATACAAAAATTTTCCAGGCATGGTGGTGGGCCCCTGTAATCCCAGCTACTCGGGGAGCTGAGGCAGGGAGAACTGCTGGAACCCAAGAGCTGGGGATTGCAGTGAGCCAAGATCATGCCACTGTACTCCAGCCTGAGCAACAGAACAAGACTCCGTCAAAAAAAAAAAAAAAGTGTAATTGAAGAGTAATAGAAGGCTCAACTAGGCAGTGGCATTGGCAGTTAAAAATAAAAAATAAATGCAATTAGTAAGGGCGCTTGGTAGTTCAAATTTTAGTGAGAGTTGGATTTAGTCTTCAGTTCAGAAACTGCTGGTTGAAACCCCACCGGAAAAAAAAAAAAATCCTTGTGTTTAATAAATCTTATTATTCACTAAATTACTCATTTAACTTAATGAATTAATTTGGGGAATGCAGCCAGAACCAGATACTCTACCATATTTTCCCCCTGATAACCTACATCTCAATCTCTCTCTGCCACTCTTTCTTTGAAATCTTTTAATATTTTGCTATTACTGGTGAGATTGTTTGGGACAAGGATAGCAATAACAACAAATTGCAATGTAATTTGAAGAGGCAAAAAAGAGCTGGATACTGAAATTTTATTTTCAGTTTTAATTTAGAGAAGGATTTGCTTTTTAAGAATTGGAAAGAGTGATACCCTTACTCAAACCCAGTGAATTGTTGCTGATGGAACCGAAGTGTTATTGACAGATTTGAGGGTCTAATTCACAAGTGGGTTCTTATTCACTTCTTAATAGGTGTAAAATATAATTCTATTATTAAGAGTTACCCGGCTACCATCCTGGCTAACATGGTGAAATCCTGTCTCTACTAAAAATACAAAAAAAAAAAAAAAGAAAAAAATTAGCCAGGCTTGGTGGTGGGTGCCTGTAGTCCCAGCTACTTGGGAAGCTGAGGCAGGAGAATGGCGTGAACCCAGGAAGCAGAGCTTCAGTGAGCCGAGATCGCACCACTGCACTCCAGCCTGACGATAGAGTGAGACTCCGTCTCAAAAAAAAAAAAAAAAAGAAAGAAAGAAAGTTACCCGGCAAATGAAAGCATACAAGGACATAAAATCCCATTTCCATAGCTTGTCAAAACCAAGACAAGAATACACATTGCAGTACTGAAATATACTCAGCATGATAAGAGCACAAAAAGCTGTTTAAGCAGAGTAGCTAGAACTCTCAAGGAACAGACCTCCTTCTGATTTTGCTGGAGCTCCGAGAAGTGACTACTCATTTGCTTTCATTCTTCTAGTGTGCAGCACACAGCAATAGAGCAGAAGATCAGAGAAAAATTCATTACTAAAAAAATGAGTTTCTTTCTCAAAATCTTTACCTTCCTCATATGAAGCAAACAACAAACTATTACTTTCCTACAAAACAAATACAGGACAAACACTACCGACCTCCAGACACATTACATGAAGTAGCGTCATAGTAAGAAAAATGATTATTGGAATATTAAGGTATAGGTCTCAATCTCAGTTTTGCCATTAAGTGATTGATACTCAAAATATTTAACAACTGGTAGGTCTCAAGCTAATCAGAACAGATGCTGGCTTCTGTGCTGTAATAGTGCAAAATTGAATGACAAGTCTGCTTAAGGGCCTGGAAAGGTTTGGATTATCAGGGTTTCTCAATCTAAGCATTATTGACATTTTGGGTAGGATAATACTTCATTGTGAGGGTTGTCCTGTGCATAATAGGATGTTTAATCACATATCACATCTCTTGGCCTCTACTTATTAGATGTCAGTCTCTCTCTCTCTCTCATACACACACACGCACACATACATACACGGAGAGAGACAGTGAGTGAGTTATGACTACCAAACGCCTCTAGACATTGCCAAACATACCCTGCGGGGGCAAAATTTCTCCAGTTAAAAATCACTCAATTAGAGTTGTTTATTCAATGAATTGGTTCATTGAATATCTCCTCTTTTCCTTCCCCCTGTAATCTTTCCCCATCCCCTTAAGTCTGAGTACCTTTCTCCAAATTCAAATTAGAGTATATAACCTACTTAAAAATTGTAATTGGTATTTATTTCATGGATATATAAATAAGGTAATTTAGATATTTCTGAAAATATTTTGCTTTACTTTTTAAAATTTCAACTTTTTACTTTAGATTCAGGGGGTACATATACTGGCTTGCTACCAGGGTATACTGCGTGGTGCTGTTTGGGGTATAATTGAATGCGTCATCCAAGTAGTCAGCATAATACCCAATAGGCACTTTTTTACTCCTTTTTCCCCATCCTTCTCTCTCTCCCCCTGTAGTCCCATTGTCCATTTCCCATCTTTATCTCCATGTGTACTTGATGTTTAAATTCCACTTATAAGTGAAAATATGCAGTATTTGGTTTTCTATTTCTGTATCATTCACTTAGGATAATGCCCCCCCAGCTGCATCTATGTTGCTGCAAAGGACATTACTTTATTCTTTCTCCTGGGTGCATAGTGTTCCGTGGTTTATATGTACCATATTTTCTTTATCCAGTCCATTGTTGATGGGCCCTTAGGTTGATTCCATGTCTTTGCTCTTGTGAATAGTGCTGTGATGAACATATGAGTGCATATGTGGTTTTGGTACAATGATTTATTGTCTTTTGCGTATCAACCCAATTGACATTGCTGGGCTAAGTGGTAGCTATATTTTTAATTTTTGAGAAATTTCCAAACTGCTTTCCACAGTGACTGAACTAATTTACATTTTCATGAAATAATGTAGAACTTATGCTGCAGCCTCAATAGCATATGTTATTTTTTGACTATCTAATACTAACGATTCTGACTGGTGTGAGATGTTTTTTTTTTTTTTTTTTTTTTTTTTTTTTTTTTT
>NW_012114710.1:6678986-6684931 GCF_000951035.1 Colobus angolensis palliatus
TGACGGCGCCCCGAGCAGCCACCACGCCACGCCCCCCGGCGGCTGGGGCCCCCGATCGCCCGTACTGGGAGTCATATCATACTCTTCCCCCTGAATATTAATTACAGTATCCCAGGAATGTGTCTACTCCCAGCGATATTGCTTGTCACATGCTCCTCTCTCGCGCGGAAATTCGAAGCAATATTACTGGGTGTGTGTACACCTTTTGTGATATTTAAAGTAATATCATGCTCTCCCCGGTGGATATCAGGAACAAGTCTATTAATTATAAATATTAATAAATATAATATTAATACTAATAATCGATATTAATGATCACAATAAACGTCGTAAAACGTGATAGTGGTTTAAAATTGTAACGATTTGGAATGGTAATTAATATTAATATCACCATTAATAATCAAATAATGATATCCACAATTAATGTTACTTAAATCAATACAAAGTGATGTTGGCAAGAAAATAATGATTAGTATTAGGGACTAATACTATTGTTAAATGAATTAATATTAATAATTAATATTAAGCGTGCATAATCAGGTACTTAAAACAATTCTCCATAATTAACAATGGTATTCTATTATTCTACCTAGCCCTAGCCTGAACCCAAACCCCAGCCCTAGCCCTAGCCCAAACCCTAACCCTAGCCCGAAACCCTAACCCTAACACTAAAACCCTAACCCTAAAACGCTAACCCTAATCCCCTAACTTTAACCCTCTAATCCTAACCCTCTAACCCTAACCGCTAACCCCCAACCCTAAAGCCTAACCCTGACCCCAAACCCTGACACCCAACCCTAAAACCTAACGCTGACCACAGACCCTGACCCTTAGCCCTAACCTTGACCTGAACTGCTAACCCCCAACCCTGAACCCTAGCCTTCACCCTCAATCCTAACCCAGATCCTAACTGTTAACACCTAACCCTAACCCCTTTCTACTAAAAATACAAAAAATTACCGGGCGTGGGGGAAGGCACCTGTAGTCCCTGCTGTTCAGGACGTTGAGGCAGGAGATTGTTTGCACTTAGGAGTCAGAAGTTGTGGTGAGCCGACATTGCACCTCTGCACTCCAGCCTTGGCGACAGAGTGAGACTCTGAGACTCTGTCTTAAAAAAACAGCAAGCAGCATGTTTGTGCACATCGCCTCGCGTTGTCCTTTCGGCATTTAAACGGATACAAAAACCTTACATGCTCTAATTGTTATTACCTTTCTTCTGCTAGGTTTGGCTTTAGTGTACTGTAATGTTTAGAATTCCTTATATGGAAAATTACTTTTCTGACTTCATATCTGTATTCTTTCTTGAAGTAGACGTTTATGATTATAAATGTGCTGAACACTCATACGTTATGGTGTGTTATATATTCATTTTTGCTTTTCACCATTTATTTTCTAACTTTGTAATATTTTTCCTTGAGTCACATTTAAGAATGTATTATTCATCACATATGATTTTTGCAGCTTTTCTTCTTTGTTGATTTCTACTTTCATTCCATTATGATAAAAAATATATATCTGGAAATATTTCAATCTTTTAAAATGTATTAGGACTTATTTTATAGCCTAACATATGGATAACATAATATCCTGGAGAACATTCCACGTGCCATTCAGAAGAATGTGTATTCTGCTGTTGTGTGTGTGTCTGTGAGGTCTATTTGGTATATAGTGCTGACCAAGTTCTCTATTTCCTTACTGATCTTTTGTTGTGTTGTCATATTTATTACTGAAAGTAGAGTACTGAAGTCTTCAACAATTATTGTTTAACCGTCTATATCTCCCTTCACTGCTGTCCATTTTTGCTGCACATATTTTGGGGCTCTGTTGTTAGTTATGTATAGTTTTACTGTAGTTACATCTTCTTGCAAAATAGAACTTTTTAATATCATGAACTTTCAAAAATTTAAAGTCTATTTTGCATGCCAATAAAGTCACCTTAGTTCTCATTTGATTAACATTTTCATGGAATAACTTTTTCCATAATTACACTTTTAGCCTCCTTATGACCTTATAGCTAAAGTGAGGCTTTTCAGGTAGCATATATTTATAGATGGATGTGGTCTCTTTAATCTGAGCTCCCAATCTCTTCTACTGAGTTTAATCCATTTGCATTAATGTGATTATTGACAAAGAAAAATTTACTTTTGTCATTTAACTGTTTTTTCTTATATGTCCTACAAGCTTTATGCTACTTAATTCCCCCATTACTCCCTTTTAGGCTTTTTCTAGTGTAACATTTTGATATCCTTCTTTCTTTTGCTGTATTTTTTTTACATAAGTTGTAACCTTGGGCATTGCAATTAACATTTGAAACTGATAAGTCTAATTTGAATAATGCCAACTTCGTTTCCGCAGCACATAAAACTGTGCTCCTATACATCTCTGTCCCTCCCCCTTTATGTTATTATTGTCACAGATTGCATCTTAACTCATTATATGCTCAGTAACATATTTATTATTATTGTTTTATGCATATTAGATATTAGAAAAAGAGAGAAGTTATAAGCCAACCCCCAAATGTAATAATTCTGGCTTTTATATTTACCTATAAAGTTACCTCTACTATTGTTATTTTTTTAACGACAGCTTCAACTTACTGTCTAATGTTCTTTAATTTCAGCTTGAAGGAGCCCCTTTAGCAGTGCTTGACAAGCAGGCCTACTGGTAATGAACTCCCTCAGCTTTTGTTTATCTTGAAATTTCTTAATTTCTCCTTCATTCTTGAAAGGTGGCTTTACAAAATATAGAATTCACGGTTGACCATTTGTTTTTCTTTTCCTTTGAGGACTTTAAATATGTCATCACACTGCCTTCTGACCTCCACAGTTTCTGAGGAGAAACCAGCTGTTACTCTTACTGATGCGTTGCTTCTCTCTTGCTGCTTTCAAAATTCTTTGTCATTGTGTTTCAACGATTGACTATAACGTTCGTCCTTTGAGTGCATCCTTCTTCAAGGTCACTGACCTCATGTATTTCCTCAGATTTGGGTGTTTTCAGTCATTAAAAAAATAATTTCTCATAAATAAAAACTTTCCTGAATTTTTCAAAGCTTTATGCAATTTTTTTCAGCATTTAATATGTCTTTTCTTCTCTTTTTTTTTTTTTTTTTTTACTTTAAGCTCTGGGATACATGTGCAGAACGTGCAGGTTTGTTACATAGATATACAAATAGTCTGTCAAACCAGTGACAGTCTCCCAGACAGTACAATCAAATAAGAACTCAGGATTAAGAAACTCACTCAAAACTGCACAGCTACATGGAAACTGAACAATCTGCTCCTGAATGACTACTAGGTAAATAATGAAATTAAAGCAGAAATAAATAAGTTTTTTGAAACCAATGAGGACAAAGACACAACATATCAAAATCTCTGGGACACAGCTAAAATAGTGTTTAGGGGGAAATGTATAGCTCTAAATGCCCACAGGAGAAAGTGGGAAGGATTTAAAATTGACATCCTAACACCACAATTAAAATAACTAGAGAAGCAAGAACAAATTCAAAAGCCAACAGAAGACAAGAAATAACTAAGATCAGAGCAGAACTGAAGGAGATAGAGACATGAAAAACTCTTCAAAAAAATCAATAAACTCAGGAGCTGGTTTTTTAAAAGATTAACAAAATAGATAGATGGCTAGCCAGACTAACAAGGAAGAAAAGAGAGAAGAATCAAATAGACACAATTAAAAAATGATAATGGGGATATCACCACTGATCCCACAGAAATACAAACTATTATCAAAGACTACTATAAACACCTCTATGCAAATAAACTAGAAAATCTAGAATAAATGGAAAAATTCCTAGACACCTACACCCTCCCAAGCCTAAACCAGGAAGAAGATGAATCCCTGAATAGACCAATAACAAGTCCTGAAATTGAGGCAGTAAGTAATAGTCTACCAACCAAAAAAAGCCCAGGATCAGATGGATTCACAGCCGAATTCTACCAGAGATACAAAGAGGAGCTGGTACCATTCCTTCTGAAATTATTCCAAACAATGGAAAAAGAGGGGCTTCTCCCTAACTCATTTTATGGCATCATCCTAATACCAAAACCTGGCAGAGACGCAACAAAAAAAGAAAATTTCAGGCCAGTATCCCTGATGAACATTGATGCAAAAATCTTCAATAAAATACTGGCAAACTGAATCCAGCAACACATCAAAAAGTTTATCCAGCCAGGCACGGTGGCTTACATCTGCAATTCTAGCATTTTGGGAGGCCGAGATGGGCGGATTGCCTGAGCTCAGGAGTTTGTGACCAGCCTGGGCAACGTGGTGAAACCCCATCTCTACTAAAATGGAAAAGAAATTAGCCAAGTGTAGCAGCATGCGCCTGTAGTCCCAGCTACTCAGGAGGCTGAGGCAGGAGAATTGCTTCAACCTGGGAGGCAGAGGTTATAGTGAGCCAAGATCACACCACTTCACTCCAGGCTGGATGACAGAGAGAATCTCCATCTCTGAATGAAGAAAACAAAAACAACAACATCAAAAACCCAGCTTATCCACCAGGATCAAGTCAGCTTCATCCCTGGGATGCAAGGCTGGTTCAACATATGCAAATTACACATAAACAGAACTAATGACAAAAACCACATGATTATCTCAATAGATGCTGAAAAGACCTTTGATAAAATTCAATACCCCTTCATGCTAAAAACTCTCAATAAACTAGGTATTGATGGACCATATCTCAAAATAACAAGAGTTATTTATGACAAACCCTCAGCCAATATCATACTGAATGGGTATAAGCTGGAAGCATTCCCTTTGAAAACTGGCACAAGACAAGCATGCCCTCTCTCACCACTCCTATTCAACATAGTATTGGAAGTTTTGGCAGGGCAATCAGGCAAGAGAAAGAAATAAAGTGTATTCAAATAGGAAGAGAGGAAGGCAAATTGTCTCTCTTTGCAGATGACATGATTGTATTTTTAGAAAGCCCCATCGTCTCAGCCCAAAATCTCCTTAAGCTGTTAAGCAAATTCAGCAAAGTCTCAGGATACAAAATCAATGTGCAAAAATCACAAGCATTCTTATACACCAATAATAGAGAGCCAAATCATGAGTGAACTCCCATTCACAATTGCTACAAAAAGAATAAAATACCTAGGAATTCAACTTATAAGGGATGTGAAAGACCTCTTCAAAGAGAACTACAAACCACTGTTCATGGAAATCAGAGAAGACACAAACAAGTGGAAAAGCATTCCATGCTCATGGAAAGGAAGAATCAGTATCATGAAAATGGTCATACTGCCCAAAGTAATTTATAGATTCAATGCTATCCTATCAAGCTATTATTGACTTTTTTCACAGAATTAGAAAAGACAGCTTTAAATTTCATATGGAGCTAAAAACAAAACAAAACAAAACAAAAAAAAGCCCACACCCATATAGCCAAGACAATCCTAAAAAAAAAGAACAAAGTTGGAGGCGTCACGCTGCCTGACTTCAAACTATACTACAAGGCTACAGTAACCAAAACAGCATGGTTCTGGTACCAAAACAGATATATAGACCAATGGAACAGAACAGAGGCCTCAGAAATAATGCCACACATCTAGCACCATCTGATCTTTGACAAACCTGACAAAAATAAGCAATGGGGAAAGGATTCCCTATTTAATAAATGGTGTTGGGAAAACTGGCTAGCCAGCTGCAGAAAACTGGAACTGGACCCCTTCCTTACACCTTATACAAAAATTAACTCAAGATGGATTACAGACTTAAACATAAGACCTAAAACCATAAAAACCCTAGAAGAAAACCTAGGCAATACCATTCAGGACATAGGCAAGGGCAAAGACTTCATGACTAATAAAACACCAAGAGCAATGGCAACAAAAGCCAAAATAGACAAATGGGATCTAATTAAACTAAAGAGCTTCTGCACAGCAAAAGAAGCTATCATCAGAGTGAACAGTCAACCTACAGAATGG
>NW_012114710.1:6684981-6753285 GCF_000951035.1 Colobus angolensis palliatus
AAGCCAAAATAGACAAATGGGATCTAATTAAACTAAAGAGCTTCTGCACAGCAAAAGAAGCTATCATCAGAGTGAACAGTCAACCTACAGAATGGTAGAAAATTTTTGCAATCTATCTATCTGACAAAGGGCTAATATCCAGAATCTACAAGGAACTTAAACAAATTTACAAGAATAAAACTAAGAACCCCATAAAAAGTAGACAAAAGATATGAACAGAAACTTTTGAAAAGAAAACATTTATGTGGCCAATAAACATGAAAAAAAACCTCATTATCACTGGCTATTAGAGAAATGCAAATCAAAAACACAATGAGATATCATCTCATGCCAGTTAGAATGGGGATCGTTAAAAAGTCAGGAAACAACCGATGCTGGAGACTATGTGGAGAAATAGGAACACTCTTACACTGTTGTGGGGAGCGTAAATTAGTTCAACCAATGTGGAAGACAATGTGGCGATTCCTCAAGGATCTAGAACCAGAAATACCATTTGACCCAGCAATCCCATTACTGGGTATATACCCAAAGGATTATAAATCATTCTGCTATAAAGACACATGCACATGTATGTTGACTGCAGCACTGTTCACAATAATAAAGCCTTGGAACCAACTCAGATATCCATCCATGATAGACTAGATTAAGAAAATGTGGCACATATACAACATGGAATACTATGCAGCCATATAAAAGGATGAGTTAATGTCTTTTGCAGCAAATGAACACAGGAACATTAAACATGAGTTCTTGTCTCAGCAAACTAACACAGGAACATTAAACCAAACACTGCATGTTCTCACTCACAAGTGGGAGTTGAACAATGAGATCACATGGACATAGGAAGGGGAAGATCACACACTGGGGCCTTTTGGGGGCTGGGGGCCTGGGGGATGGATAGTATTAGGAGAAATACCTAATGTAGATGACAGGTTGATGAGGTGGTATCTTATTGTGGTTTTGCTTAGCATTTATCTGATAGTTAGTCATGGTGAGCATTTTTTCATATGTTTGTTGGCCACTTGTATGTCTTCTTTTGAGATGTGTCTGTTTGTGTCCTTTTCTTTTTCTTTTTCTTTTTGAGACAGGGTCTCACCACTCTGTCACCCAGCCTGGAGTGTAGTGGCACAATCATGGCTCACTGCAGCCTTAGTCACCCTGGGCTCGGATGATTCTCCCACTTGAGCCTCCTGAGTAGCTGAGTCTACAGGTGCACACCACCATGTCTGGCTAATTTTTAAATTTTTTTGTAGAGACGAGGTTTTGCCATGTTGCCCAGGCTGGTCTTGAGCTCCTGGGTTGAAGCAATCCACCTCTCTTAGCTTCCCAAAGTGCGGAGATTACAGGTGTGAGCCACTGTACCTGGCCTCTTTGACTACTTTTTAATGGGATTATTTGTTTTTTCTCTCATTGATTTAAGTTCATTATAGATTCTAGATATTAGACAATTCTTGAATACATAGTTTGCAAATATTTTCTCCCATTCTGTAGGTTGTCTGTTTATTCTGTTGATAGTTTCTTTTGTTGTGCAGAAGATCTTTAGTTTAATTAGGTCCCATTTGTTAATTTTTGTTTTTATTGCGATTACTTTTGAGGACTTAGTAATAAATTCTTTGCCAAGGCTGATGTCTAGAAGGGTATTTCCTAGGTTTCTTCTAGAATTTTTATAGTTGGAGGACTTTCATTTAAGTCTTTAATCCATCTCAAAACTGTTAATTTTTGTATATGATGACAATTACTTGTCCAGTTTCATTCTTTACATATGACTACTTATGCTCTAATATTTAACAGTAGCTTTAAGTGATAGGATTTTGCATGATATTTGTATTACTAGTGCAGGGAAGTTAGAACACTTAGTCTTGAATCAGAAAATTAAAATATTATATGTATGTATTCTTTCTTGAGCTTGTGGGCAGGACGTTACCTTGAAATTTAAAAATATTCTTTTCTGTTTGGAAAAAATAATCGTAAAGATATATTGCAATGTAATTGTATTTATGTTATGCTTTTTTATTACTAATTTATTTATAGGAGAAAATTGAGCTGTAGAAAATAATTTTAAATCTTTGTGAAATTATTCTAAGAGTTAAGCAAGGAAGAATCCAGGGAAGTGAGTGACTGTTATTTTGATAGAGATAAAAAAATACCGGCTACCATTTATTGAGCCCTTTGATTGTTCCATGTCTTAAATAAGTAATTTATATGCTTTCATTTAATCAACACCTTCATTCAACAAATGTTTATTATGTGCTTACAATGCTGCAGATATTGTTCTAAATGCTGGAGATATAGCAGTAAACCAAACAAGTGGTAGGGGTTGAGCAGACGTGGGGTCTCTAGTCTTGCTCCACTATTCTGTCCTCCACAGAGAGTTCCTTCTAAACATTAAATCAGATGGTCTCTTTGCACAAATGTTTTTACTGGCTTCTTGTCTCATTCAGAGTAAGAAACTTTCCTAACAATAGCATTAAAGATCCTGGAGGATCTTTAGTCTCCCTGTCCTATCCCATTTTCTACCACCCTCTCTCTTGCCTGGCCCACTTCTGCCATCGTGACCATTTTGCTTTTCTTTGAATATGTCAAGAATATTCTTGCTTCAAAATTTTTATACTTGCTACTTCCCCACCAGAAAGGCTCTTTCACTGAAAGATGCTCAGTCAAGCTTTTGGGTCTCTCCTCCACTGTCAATATTTCAAAGAGCTTTTCCATGACTGTCTTAAAAAACAGCAATACCCTACCCATGCCCATTGTACTATTTCCTTTACCTTTCTTTATTCCTCTCTATAACTTTTATCACCATCTGACATAAGATCTGTTTCTTGGCTGTATTTTGGGGGTCTTACCTCAAAAAAACTTTGTTTACACCAATGTCCCGAAGTATTTCCAGCATATTTTCTTTTAGTAGTTTCATAGTTTAAGGTCTTATATTTACATCTTTAAATCAATTTGATTTGATTTTTGTATATGGTGAGAGATGCAGGTCTAGGTTCATTCTGCTGCATGTGGATACTCAGTTTTTCCAGCACCATTTATTGACGAGACCAAAAGACATACAAATGGCCAACAGGTGTATGAAAAAATACTCAGCATCACTAACCAGGAGGGAAATGCAAATCAAAATCACAATAAGATGTAAAATCACTGCAGTTACAATGGCTATCATAAAAAAGACAAAAAGGTAATAATTGCTGGCAAGGATGCAGAGAAAGTGGAACTCTCCTATGCTATTGGGGGAATGTAAACTAGTGAAGCCACTATGAAAAACGGGATGGAGTTTCCTCAAAAAACTAAAAATAGAACTTCCATATGATCAGCAATCCCACTGCTGGATATATATGCAAAAGAAAGAAAAGCAGTATGAGATATGCTTGAGGGGATATTTGTACTCCCATTTTTATCACAGCATAATCACAATAGCAAAGATATGGAATCAATCTAAATGTCCAACAATGCATGAATGAATAAAGAAAACGTGGTATATATACACAAAAGGGTATTATTCAGCCATACACAAGAATGAAATCCTGTCATTTGCAGCAAAATGGATGTCTGGAGAATAAAAGTGAAACAAACCAGGCACAGAAAGACAAATATCACATGTACTCTCTCACATGTGGGAGCTAGAAAGAGTTGGTCTCAAACAGATGGAGAATGGAATGGTTGCCGGGGGCTAGAAAGGGTATGGGACAGGATGGGATGAAGAGAGCTTGGTAATGAGCACAGAAAAATGGTTGGAGGACTATAATTAACAATAATGTGTTTTATATTTCAAAACAGCCATAAGAGAAGATTTGGAATTTCCCCAAGACAAAGAAATGATAAGCGTTTGAGGTGATGGATGTCCCAGTTAATTTGATTATTACACATTGTATGCATGTGTCAAAATATCACATGTACCCCCCAAATACTTACAAACACTATGTCTCAATTGAAAAGAGAAGGGAAATATGGAGAAAAAGCAAGGCTTAGTAAATTAACCTCCAGAAAGACACATGGTAAATAAGTGGTGGAACTGTGAGTCACACTCAAAACCTATTTTATCTCCTGGAAAACCATAAGGTTTATAAACTCCAAAAGGAAGATCAACTCTAAGAGCCAGGGGTCATTGACACTTCTGTTATCAAAGGAGGGGAATTAAAAATCCTTCTCACTAATACTACAAAGAGAAAAGAAGACATGGACAATGCCCCGTAATTCTTAAGGTTCATGTATAAACAGTATGTAGGATTTTGCCTTTTAAAAAGTACTTGTATTTTAAGTATTGTGCTCAACTATTTTGCTTTTGGTGAGTACATCACTGGATACTTTAATATAAGAATTCGAATTGTAAGGAGAAGCATAAGTGAATGAAAAACATGTTACTTCATGCATTCCTATTAAGCTGATCTACAGTGAGTCTGGTTGTTTAGAAAGGCAGGCCACAATCCAGATTTCAGTATTCAGTTGGGAGGAACTTAATCTAAGCTTTATTATGAGTCAATAGTTTCTTAAAAACTCAAACTTGGCGAAGAATGGCACATGTCATAATGACTTACTTGGATTTTTTTTTACCCTAAAAATGTTTTACTTTTGCTTTGCAGACCTACTCAAAACAAAGGATCAATTATTTTAGTAGAAGGTTAGCACTCTCAGAAAAGTTACTTCTCCTCAAACAAATTCTAGTTTGTGAATTATGGCATTTCATTGAGTTTCTTTTAGCCTTCTGAATCTATTCTGTTGGGAGTTTTTTGGTTAGTACATAATGTCAGTGAGGACAATGTCATAGATTTTAAATTTCTCTAGACTAATGAAATTCAGTCTCATCAACAGAGGCTTTGCATTTGTGCATTATTTAGGCTACAAACAAACCTGCTGCAACAGCTGTTTGTTGACTTTAAATATAAGTTTATTTTTCTTTCATAGATAGCTCAGAAGTGAGTGGTTCAAGGCCAGTACAGAGGATCTTTGAACCTTACCATGTGGCTTTTGGGTTTTCTTCAGTCATTGCAATTCCCTAGCCAGTGGGAAGTGAGGAAGTCAGAGTAAGCAGAAGTTGCACATATCACCACTTACATCCTATTGGCTTAACTTTTTCATATATCCACTCTAAGCTGCAAGCGAGGTAGGAAAATGTGATGTCTAGCTTGGGCATCCATTTCCCAGCTAAAACTCAAGGAGGTCTACTATAGGAAAGAAGTATGAGAAAACAAACATTGGGGTATAATTCACAGTTTTGGGCACAACTTGTATTCAGAAAGCCATGCCACAAAAACCATAGCATTAATGCCATCATTGATGAATTGATGGCAATTAATAAATGGATTGAAGCAGTATTGTCATTGGAGAGAAATTTCAAAGCTTATCCAGTATTCCAGTTCTATAGTTTTAGCCTTATAAATGAAATACCATATGTTATTGCAATTCTAAAATTATAAAGATTCCAGTGCCCCATTCCTCTAGCCATGTTAGCACTCCCCTTAAACAAGTCTTTAAACTTTTTTGTATACGCTACCCATCTATTTATTTATTTATTTATTTTAGATTCAAGAGGTACATGTGCTTGTTTATTACATGGGTATTACATAAGTAATAGTGGCGTTTAAGCTTCTAGCGTACCTGTTATCCAAATATTGGACATTGTAGCCATACACTACACATTTAAATACTAGCATTTCAATGGCTCATAAGAAGGAATATAGCACTCATAATAACACTGAACAAGTCAGCAATAATGGTGATGAAATCACTATTACAGAGTTGCCGTGTCTTCTAGTGAATATAAAAGCTGCACAATAATGACAATTCCTGGGTTGGCCCTTCAGCACTGTGTTATATTGAATCTAATTATTCCCTTCCTGAGCTGTTCTTCCTTATATGTTTCATTATACCCTAGAGCTTATTTTCGCCTTGACTTGACATTTTGCTATGTCTCTTAACTCATAGTGAGCCTAATTCTATTGCTTGCAATATGCAGTGGAGTCAACACTTCACTTGATAGAATGCTACTGAAACAATAGGTAAGCTCAATTAAAGCAAAAATAAATGTTATATGTTGAATGAAATTTAATGGCAAGCCTGTAAAGTGTTCATAGCACTCAGAGAGTGTGTCTGCATGATGTAAAAATGTCCAAGCTGCTCAGACCACTCTGAATGGCCAGCATGGAAAGGGTTTTTTGGTGGTGTTCCCTTAAATACTAGCATTCTTTTGGAAGAGCAGAGATTTGCAACATTAACAAGTTGAATGTCTTGCTCTATAAGGTGACTTAGTGTGGAAGCATAAAAGGTCATACAGAAAAACAAGCATTTTATGGAGTGGACCTTTAAAGGTTAGTACTTTGCATATTTGGATTAAAAATACTGTTAGTCTTTTAATCTCTCCCAAAAGGAAGAGACTTGGGGGTCTAATATAATCAGTGCATGTTAAAACAGAAGAAAGAAAAGCACCAAGGACCCAAGCAAAGGGAAGTCCTTTTGCACAGATCCCACTAAAAATTGGGAGATTGCTTTTATAAAGTGATTTCATAAACTTTCCATGTTAATTAGAAAACTAATTCAGGATGTATAATAGTGAGAAAGTTGATTTTTCATCATTGTTTGGGAAATTGATAGTCTTTGTTGACTTGAAAACTATCAGAAGTTCTTGACTCTGGCAGTAACTGCCTGACATTGGACAAGGCACAGATATACAAACGGCTTTCCTTTCTCGTTTAGAAACTGCTGTAAATGTCAAAAGAGCTGATGTACTTGACAGTGCTTCACAAACTGTTAGGCGTATGTAAGTATGAGCTAGCTGTAATGAAAATGAAGTTCCTACTGAAATGTATTCTACATGAACATTGCATTCAGCTAAGTGCATCATACACAAATATACAGTAGGTAAAATTTGTCTTCAATCTCACATCCTTTTTTAATATTATATTTTTCCTCTTTTCTGTAACCATTTCCCTTTAAGTATATGTCTAATGTTCCATTCTTGCTAACATTCTAGCTTGAGGATGGGAACATTTGGTGTATGTGGCTTACTTTTCACTTGAAACCCCTCAGATGAGATGAGAGGTACTTACAAGACATGTGTCACAAACTCATAGGTATATCTAGTGCAAAGTAGAAATAAAGGATAGTGAGATAATTTACAATTCTCACAAACAATATTAACTGACCATCGTTGTAACACAGGCATCATTGCTTTACATTTGTGTGTACATATAAATATAAACATATGTAACTATACGTATAACTTTGAAAAGCATGAAACAATTTGGCTTCTCAAATTAATTTTCAAATCTGAAGCACACATCAGCTAGAGGTGTGGCAGAGACAAACAGGACTGAATGAAAAATATGTTATTGATGATAAAAACTTACAATCTTCATCAAGTTTGTTACATGATTATGGAATTTTAACTCTGCATTCAATAATATTGTTCTTGGATATAAAATTTTTATTCAGAATATATATCACTTAATTAAACAAATGTTGTTCACCTGACTAGCATAGAAAACACTTGACAAGATATGATAGGAAATAAAATGTAAATAAAACTTGTATATCGACGATAAGATGTTCAGAGTCCACTGAGAGAAAAAAGCATATAAAAATCCACTATGAAAGATAGGCTCTAATTCAAAGAAAGGAATAAATAATGTGGTGTGAGGGGAAAAGAGTAATTTGAATGTCAAATTAATTTATAAAATAAGTGATGAAAACTGTAAGTCATGAATAGAACTAGGTCCTAAAAAGTTAACCTCCACTAATATCAAGAAACCAACACTTCACTGGATTTTATATATGTGTGTGTATATATACATATTTATATATAATATAATTATATAATATAATATAATGTATTATTTCTTAATCAAGGCACTGCAGTTACTACAAAGAAGGCATTATGAACTGATTCCAGCTCTAAAGTAATTTAGAAGCTTCTTGGTGAAGTAATATAAACAAATAAAATACTTAAATCACATTTCAAGACCGTGAAGTTCCACAAGCAGATTATTGATTGCTGAATATATCCTTCAGACACTAACTAAGGAAATGCTCACCTCAGCTGGGGACAGAAACGATGTATGGGAGAGGCGCAATTAAAGTTGGTACTGAACTTTGGGAGGGCTTTGCATAGTTAATCAGGAGGCAGGAGGTTATGGGCAGAAGGAAGCATGAGGAAAAACAAACAGGTGTGTAAATGCTAGGCCAGAAGTCCCCTCCTCTGTGAAGGCTTCCACAGGCCATTCTCACTTCTGGTCTATCTATGTCTTTTGCACATTCACATTTTGTTGTATGTATCACGTTGCAATGTAATTACTGATTAGACAGTTGTTTCCCCTACTGCACTGAGTATTCCCTGGAAAACAGGAATTCTGATCTTCCTTTGTATTTCTAGTCCCTCCATGGTCCCTGGCACATTGAAGACACATTTAATAACTTAACCTTGAAATGAGCCAACAGAACTCTGTGGGAAAACAGGAATAAGTATGGAATAGTAAATTGGAATGGGTTTGAGAAAGACTTTAAAAACAGAAATATAAAAATTTTTGAACTTTTTAC
This sequence comes from Colobus angolensis palliatus, assembly GCF_000951035.1. Classification (NCBI taxonomy): domain Eukaryota; kingdom Metazoa; phylum Chordata; class Mammalia; order Primates; family Cercopithecidae; genus Colobus; species Colobus angolensis. The sequence goes on from NW_012114710.1 coordinate 6,693,511, forward strand.
TACAGATAATTAATCAATTTTATTTCGTTAAATTGAAAAGTGGCCTCAAAGATTATTCGTAAGCGTATTCTCCCAGGTATCACCAGCCTTTGATCAAAATGTGTACATTAATAGCTGATTTTTAGTATATGGTCTCTACCATCACTTCTTCAGGAAAACTCAAGAACCACCCCCCAAGGCAAGTTAATTGTGGAGGTCCCAGGGAGTAAACTGCATATGCTTAGCAACAAACTTGTTCATATTCTTTTCCTCTCGCCTTTTGTATAGGTTTGCTGCTCAAAAAGTACTGGAGAGAAGCAACTCAAGAGCCTAAATTCCACAGATTCCAGCAGGTTCTTGCTTCCCTCTTTCTTATACAAGGGGCACACCTGGTGGTTCATACTCTCTAAGAAATGAGCACTCTCCATCTCTCCTGCTCACCCTAGATTTCTCTCCTTCTACTGTCATTCCACTTCAGGTATCCACTCATGCCTCAAGCAATATCTCTCTTTTTTTCAGCCAACCCCTGCCCTTAAACAAAATCATCATTATACAGACATATTCCTAGTCAGAGAAATGGGTTGTGGTTCTACAAGTTCCACACACCCATCTCCTAATTGGCTTATTTAAGAGATTCTGCTAAGAAAGATTGATCTGACAGTAGTGTGCAGATGGAGGAAAGAAAAATAAGCATGGAGGCAAGAGGATTCATTTGAAAGTTTGTAATGTAGGAATAAAATGATCATAAAGGTCTAATAGGACTGTGGTTGTCAAGTTCATGTAGGAGAAAAGATGAATGGGAAGAGTGTGTGGAGTGGTGAGTGACTGCAAATATGAGTGAGAAAGAAGTTGAATATACTGTGAGCAAATAATATGGCCGTTCTCAGGAAACAGAGGAGGAAGGAGAGACCATTATTTTTATCTTCAAGTGAATTGGGCTTGGGGTGCTGGTAACATTTCAAATGGACATACTCAGCAGGAAATTAGAAAACATTGGAAAGCATGTAGAACGAGTTGTTTGAGTTGTTTAACGATGTTATAGATTTGTTTTGTTGTTCAGGAATATCTTGGGTATTCTTGGGATACCCGAGAGAGGGTACAAGGAGAAGAGCAGAAGGGCGGACTCACCAAAGTTTCACTGTATTTCTAAAAGTACCCACATTTTACTGACTCAATGTCTTCACAATGCTTCATGTTATTCTGTAAGCATGACACAGGGTTATTCTCCTTCCAGGACAAAGGTACCAGTGGATGAGAATAGTACCAGGTAATAAATAATTATACTTGTTACTTAAATTTGCTTGTAAACTAAATATATGATTATACACAGTATTTCCTATTCTATACATATTACAGATAAAGAATAATTCTGTCTCTTTATTTTTTTCTTCAACTAAATACCTCTGATTCTTGAGGATTTGTGTCACAAATATAGCAAATATTAATGTTTCCTGTATTTGCATACATAGAACCATTCCTTGTTCATATTCAAAGTCAGCAAAAGAAAATCATCTCTGAATTCTCAATGTCTAGCAAGGTGTCTGGCACAAATCAAGTGCTCAATAAATATTTATTGACTGTGAATGAATTAGAAAAAAATTGGTGTAATTCTTAAATGAGAAAATTTTTAAAGCATCCAAAAAGCTATAAAGAAAATTTAGCATATGGTGCTATTTAGAAAACATGGTGCAGTTTTTCACTTTGAAAAACATTTAAACATTGTACCTTCAAAATAGATTTTTAAAGCTTTTAAAAACCCAAATAGCTTATTTATTTCCAAAAATAAAACTGCAAACATCTGGAAGCAAGATGCAAACTCTTGCCCTTGGAGATTATTTCTTATTTTAAGATTTATCCTCCTGTGTTGCCATGACTACTGACCACGAACTGAAATTGCTGTGTAATACATTCTATCTCCCATAGTGATTATACCTGAAACCAGTGGCAAGTTTCTAATAATCAGAGGAGACAACTTCAAAGGTGGACTTGACAGAATCTTCATACATTCTGTTAAAATCTTCTCCAGGGGTTTGGGCTACTGGTTGTTTATTCAAATGTGGCATTGGTATGGACAGGATAATTAAATATGGAGCAGGAAATTCTGCCAAATAGAAATTCTTTTGTCACATTCTAATGTGTCAAGTCTTGTCAAAAAGGAGAAAAACAGAGAACACCCAATTCAATGTTAGTTGGATGTGCAAGAGAGTGGTTGTGTATTTGGTAAACAAATGCTCATCCTCTGAGAGCTCCTAAAACAGTAATTTCTAATCTGAGACATATAAATTCTTAGTTGGAGGGAAAGAAATAATGTTTGGTGTTCCAGAAAATAAAATGAACCCACTTAGGCATATTGATACCTATAATACCTAATAATTTACTCTTTCATTAACGCTAGGGTGATTTACATTATTTTTACATAAGACTACCAAGCTTGTGAATCATGTAGGAGAAAGTTATTTGTGCTTTAATAGCATATGGTCTCACGTAACTGCATTCTTCCTGAAGGCAGATAGATGGCTACCTTTAGCTAGTAGATTTCAGGCTGACCAGGAAAAGGGAAAGACAGAGTGAGATATTGTTGAGATCGTTCTCACAACTGCCCTAATCTATGGGCAGGAGTGATGTATTTGTTTTCCACTGGGGCTAAGAACCATGAATTTTCCAAAATCAGATGTATCTTTTACTTCCAGAAATGTTGCATTCTCATCTCAATATTTTAACCTAAAAGTAAGCACTAGGAGGAGTATTCTAATTGTGCTTCTGCACTGAGTTAGATGATGGGTGCACTATCATCAACAGGAGGGAATAAGCCACTGCTCTCATGCGATGGTGCTTCCACAGCAGGAGTGGATGAGATAAATCACAAAAAGAAAGAGAAAAAGACAAGGAAGGAAAGAAGGAAGGAAGGAAGGAAGGAAGGAAGGAAGGAAGGAAGGAAGGAAGGAAGGAAGGAAGGAAGGAGAAAGAGACAAGGAAGGAAGAAAAGAAGGAAGGAAGGGAAGGAGGGAGGGAGGAAGGAAGAGAGAGAGGGAGGAAGGAAGAGAGGGAGGGAGGGAGGAAGGAAGAGAGGGAGGGAGGGAGGAAGGAAGAGAGGGAGGAAGGAAGGAAGGAAGGGAGGAAGGGTGGATGAGAAAACAAGTTGATAAGTATCATGAAGGAAAGAAGACAGGATGCTGAGATACAGAATGATGAATGGCAGTGGAAGGTGGGAGAGACAGCTACTGTAGATAAGGAGGTCAGGTAAAGTCCATGTGAAGAAGTGACATTTCAGAGGGATCCAAAGGGTTTATATGCTATAGGCAGACTGCTGGAAGTGAAAGAATGAGAAGTGTGGAGTTTAAATCCTGCATCTTTTATTTAACCTCTTATTAATTCAATGAATATTACATTGGATATCTGCTACCTGTAAGTCACTGTGTTGTGTGCAGGAAGGTCCCTCATAGGACAAAACAGACATGGCTCCTCATTTATGGCACTTACAGTGTCATAGGGAAGAGAGCTGTTAATCAAGGAGTTTCCACTGTGATGTATATAGCACTGCAAACTTGACTACATCATTGTAGAATAAAGTGAATCACAGGAAGTGTGGAACACAAGATTCCAGAGAGGTGAAACTGATGTTTTGTCAGCCTCAGGACATATAAGCTTCTTTGGGTCCCAGGAGATGTGAAAAGAGAGCACAGCAAGGAAAGGGGAGATTTACAACCATGCTGGACCTTGAAAAGGGCTTTTTGTGCATAGACTAGAGTTCTATTTAAGGAACCTAAAACAAAGGAGGAGCAGAGCTCTCTTTTCCTTTTCTCACTTGCTCCCCAAATCTCTACTCCCTGCACCTTACATTTGATGTGTGTGTGTGTGTATGTGTGCACGTGCACACGTGCGAGCACGTGCACAGAAGCACCATACACACATCCTGGGAAGAAAAGCTTTTGGTTCACTCCTTTTGCAAACAAGTGTGCAGAGCACTGTACCTTGTCACCACTCCAGCTACATATAAAAGAGAAAATCTAAAGAAAGAGAGCACAAGATACCCTACATGCACTCTGAACCTAACTGATTGACTTGCTCATCAGAATGAAAGCACTATTCTCAAAGCTGGAGTTAAATAAAATGTCCTTGTTCTTGACTTTGATCTTTCCTTATGGAGTAAGTGAGTAGAAACGCATATGCTCTCCTGGCCAAAGACAGCGATGATTGAACCTCTTTACTCAAATTATGATCTAAAGTAACACGTACTGTCTTTCCTCTGTGTATCGTGCTCTCTAGAGCACTGCATCATCCCTGTGGTGTTGTAGGCCTCCACACTCACATGTCTCTGTCTTAGAAAAATAGCCTCTGAGGATCTCTGCTCACGGAGACAATAAGAGAACTGGGATCTAAAAAATATTGCCACAATTATATTGATTTTTTTATCATTGATTGATAAGAAATATTTTTGTTACATTGAAATAGCTAATTCATAGGTTTCTATAAGTGATATATAATATCTCCCAGTCAGTTTGAGTCAATATTTTATGATAAAATTAGAAACCTTATTTAGTTTGCAAGACCTAGGACATTATGGTCTGTAAGTCAAAACAGTGGTCTGTCTTCCTCAGGAAAAGTACAAACTAATAAGTTTAGTGGTAATTAAAAATTTGCTTGAGCAAGGACTTTTTGTTAATTTGAGTGCAGAAGCAGTCTATTACTAATATAGATTGGAGAAGAATAAAGGTATAAAATATGGCTTCCCCGCCACTGTTCTCCACGTTGTCTCTGAATGGAAAGGTATTTGGTGATATACAGATGACAAAACCGATCATGTAACAATAAACCACAGCAAAGCTCTTGCATATTAAAAACTAATAAATACAAGTAGGTAAGACACTGTCAGTTTATGTAGTTCATCGTACTCAAGAATACATTATTTTCACAAGAGCAGAAATTGAATCCTAGAAATGTAACCATCAGAGGATAGTTTCATTCTAAGAAGAATCATCAACCTTCTTCTAGGCTTCTAAGCTAAAGGAGGAAGAAAAATGGTTTGGAGAATCCCATGTGACTTTCATCATATGATTGCTTTACTATCATATTTATTTCCTAATTTACTGTGCATTGGTTAATGTTTCAAAATAAAGAGGTGGTATTGAGTTGAAATAGCCATTCCTACATAAATAAGCCCTTGGATACAGAGAATTAAAAATTAAGTTCATAGTTCATAAGCAAATAATTGAAAGATGAGCATGCAATTGCAGGCCATATAAAACCCTATTAAAATATGAAATACTAAGGCTTGAGAATTATTTTTAAAGAGTTTCACCATGTATAAAATAACATGTCAAGAATATTCTAATTCTGAATTTTAAATGTAATGCATAAATGTACATGTAAATATAAATGAAACTTCAAAAAGAATAATTATTACAACTTTAGGAAAAAGTAAAAAAAAGTTACTATGATAAATTGACAGCAGAGATTATAAAAAACCTGAGTCAAGTTATTCATCAATTGGAAGGATCATAGGTAAAGCTATCAAAAGTCATTGCCAATTTCTGAATACTGTTGTTACTATTTTATTTTTATGAAGATTTATTCCTATATTTGAATAAGGTTATGTAACATTTTGTAATAGCAATCCTTTAAATACGACATTAACATTATAAAATCCAAATGGTATATTTACATTTCTTTCTACTAGATTCCTAATCTCCCTTTCCACTGGGAAGAGACTGCATTACTATGAAATTGGTGAAAAATTCTGGCTTAAAACAAAACTAACCTTTATTTCTAAACCTCTTTTTTCATACTTTTCTTAAACCATTAAGTTGACTTAAAAGTCATGCTCTTGTAGCTCATGCCAAGCTGTTAAAAATCTTGCCTTTATCAATAAAAAATGAATTAAGCAGAATAGATAAGAATACTGCAACCTATGGTAACTTGAGTTAACTCTATTAAAATGTATCTTATCAAATATTAAAAAGGTAAATACAAGTACAAAGTTAGTAGCTGGTCAAATATAGGAACAGCTTAAATGCTTAAAGAAAATACCTTAGAATGGTAAAGAGGAAGAATTTGAGCCTTTGACATGTCAACCATTGCAACAAAGAAAGGAAACTCAGTTTAGAAATGTAATAAATAGAAACTGAGTGATAGCCATTAGATACTAAATAGCCAGCATACATTTCTAAACCAAGATTGGTAGTCCCAATACCTCTTGGTACAAGTAGCATAGCATGACAAGATGCTGTAGCGTACACCTGTAATTCCAACACTTTGGGAGGCCAAAACGGGTGGATTGTTTGAGTTCAGGAGTTCGAGAGCAGCCTGGGCAACATGGCGAAAGCCCATCTTTACAAAGAATACAGAAAAAAAAAAAAAATTAGCCGGGCATGGTGGCATGCACTTGTAGTCTCAGTTTCTCGGGAGATTGAGGCGGGAGGATTGCTTGAGCTGGGGAGTTGGAGGTTGTTGGCATGATCTTGGCTCACGCCGCTGTACTCCAGCCTGGGTGACAGATTGAGACTTTGTCTCAAAACAAAAAACAAACAAAAATAAACTTATCTTATATGACTCTATCTTCGTTTTTATGGCTTGAATCAACCAATACATTTTATCAAAAGTACTGAGATCTTTATAGCAAACTAAGGAAATTTCAATAGAAAATAAAAAGAAAATCTAAACATGTACTCAGAATTTCCACATAAATGTCTCAAGAAGTTTGCAGATTTAAGACACTAACAAAATAAATAATAACATTGCTAGAATTTATCTTTTAACAGAAGAAAGATGCTGCTACAACAAATAGGTCTATCTCTGCACCCAATTCATATTTAAGAATACATCAAAGATGAAAATGTTGAAACATACAATGTTTAAATTAGTGGGAAGAGTATGTGTGAATAAAATCTGCACCTGGCTCTGCCATTTACAGCTATGTAGCATGTCATGTACCTCTCTACATGTCTGTATACATGTCTGCAAAGTGAAAGGGGTTGTCTCATTAATTAAATTAATGCTTAATGTTTTGGTTTTGAGGTAAAGAGTAAGGATTATTTGAGGCAATGTATATAAAGATACTTTAAAAAAAATCAGATGTTGCACAAATATAAGGTATTGTTACTATGCTTAAAGTACTGTTAAATATATGAAGTGGGATTTATGTAGCAAAGAATAGAGATCTGGTAACCTAATTAAGATACAAAAACTAGGCTATACTACCTTTTTTTAAATGATGTAAATTTGGAGTTTGTCTCTAAAACTTGAAAATTTGACTAGATATTTTGAAGGTAAGAAGCAGCAAAAATTAGTGAGTGAGTGAATTTTTAAGCATAAAGAATTAGGGCTGGGCTTTGTTTCCAGACTTCCGTTTACACTGAATACTTTCTGCTCAGAAATTGGTCTGAGAGAGAGAGAGAAATAAAAGTGAACTAGCCCTTTATGGGATTCCAAAAGGAGGTCAGTGCCTTCCTTAGCATGTCTCAGATTACTCTGGAAAAGTGCCACAGTGAACTGTCAGGGAGAAATCATTTTGAGGTGTGACTGCATCAGGTGCCACAGCCCTAGCATAGACACACAGTTGACTGCCCACTGAGATCCCTGGACGTATGTGGAAGCAATGGGCACTGCGATTTGAATGGGATGGATTTGCTAATTGATGACTCAGATTGCCCCCTTGCTAAAATCTACTCGAGTCTAGACGGAGATGAAACTCAGTGTGGGCCATGTAGTTAGAAGCTGTGGTTAGCACACGCTGAAACCCATGCTCACAAACACAGGAGGTGAAAGCCCCTTGTGCAATCTCACTTGGTTTGACGTCAGTGGAAATGTATGTTTTGTAAAAAGCAGGTATCATGTCTGACAAATTACCAAACTTCTGGCTCTTTTACACAAGGAGAAGTTCACGATGTGGGTCCTAGCAGCATTTCTTTCAGGATTTCAAGGAGAAAGTCTTATGAAACGCTCCGATTATGACTCAATTTAATGTATTAATCAGTATAGACATAGCTCAGTGCTCTCACTGATGAATATGAGCTTAACTTACACCTCTCAGTGGCCTACATGATACTCTTTGTAAGAAATGTACCAATATTTCTCTGTGGTGGTTTAGTTGTTATTTACATGCTAATAATCAGAATCTCCATCACCTTCACCTGATTTCTTAATAGGCCGGCTGGCCACTGAACTCAGATTTTGTAAGAAATGACCTTGTTTTGTGTTTAAAACTAGCTCTGTGGTAATATAAAAGATCCAAAAGATTGGAACAAAAGGAACGATGGTATATTTAGAACACGTAGTGAAGGGTCTCATTCACAAATGCCAAGTTATTTGAATATGTCTTCTTAGAAAATTAGGAAAGTATTCAAATATATTGAAAACAAGTTGATGAAAACCATCGCTTTGTTTCCTGTGATGAGAAAACTGAAGTAAAAGCATTTCTAGCCTAGATTTGTAATGAACACATATTTCTCTGAATCAGAACTCTTAAATTAGTACTGATGATGGGCAAGGCTGAAATCTCTATTATGAAACACTTCACCAAAAAAAGTCAAAGCCAGTCATCCTTTAAAATGGGTATGTTAATGACACTAGAAATATCAAATTGGAGCAGATAACGAATGGCTTAACACAGAAAAAGCATCATATGGAGCTTTCCCTAGGTAATTTATTTTCCATTAATGAAAGTATTTAAAGTGGATATATATCAGACAATATCTGTATCTATATATCTATATTTATATACATCCATCTATCTATTTATTTACAATCTGGGGCTATAAATAATTTCAGAGTACAAGTTTATTTTAGGTAAACGGCCTTTAGTAATATCTATTGAAAAATTTAGATACTACTGTTTCAGAATAACTATGAAAAACAAATGACTATACTCACTATGGCAACAAGGACTTAATTGGCTAGGTTACAAGGAGAGTAGCAAAAACTAGACGGAACCTTGAGCTTCAAAGTCAGATTCTACCCAGGTATGCTTGGGTTATATGTTTGTTGTCTTGAAGACATGACATCTCTTTCAGCAAACAGCCATCATTATTTTATTTCTGTTATAAAAATAGATGATGTTACTTAAATACCTCTTTCCAAATTACACTTACTGTCAGAATACAACTTTTTTCTTTCCTGTTAACTATTTCCACATTTTTACACTGCTTTTTTGGAAAGTTTAAGAAATTTTTCTCTGCATGTAATAGTCATAACTGTTCTCCCACTTCTCAGAGAGCAGCACAGCATGAGGGGTATAACGCATACTGCTTGCCTGGGATGTGCTAAATGTAGCCAAGAAAGGGGTGTGTTCCTGCCCTTGATATAAGTATAAAGTGATGGAAGCACATTATAAACTCAGAGCAATCAAAAGGAAAGGATGGATAAATTAACCTAAAATTGTATTAACATAATCCACTTTCCCTCAAACATGATTTTTTTCCATTTCAATCTCCAAAAGTTAGAAATTTGATCATTGTTTCTTAATATTATCAGCCTTTATCTCTTTCATTTTACTTTTGAATTCCCATTACAATTTTAAAATACTAGTTTGACAAAAGACCTCCAAGAAGGCTTCCACTTGTTTAAAGGAAAGTGTGGTATTATAGTATACAAATAAAGTCTAGATATTTGGGTATTCATATTACCATCTATGCATAAGCACGGACTTATTTGTAAGAAAACTGTGATGTGTAATAAATGTCATTATTAAGAAAATTCTTATCAAAAGTAATTGAAAGAATACATGGGAAATATGGACTTTTACCGTGAAGGGGTCACTTCTCTACAGCGTACAGCCTCACTGAAAAGTATATAGGACTTTTAAGATTTAATGTTATATTAGCCTGCTTTTACACTGCTGACAAAGACATACCGGAGACTGGGTAATTTATAAAGGAAAAGCGGTTTAATGGACTCACAGTTCCACGTGGATGGGGATGCCTCATAATCATGGCAGAAGGCAAAGGCACATCTTATATGGCAGCAGGCAAGAGAGAATGAGAACCAAGTGAAAGGGGTTGTCCCTTATAAAACGATCTGGTCTCCACTACCACAAGAACAGTATGGCGGAAACTGCCCCGATGATTAAATTATCTCCCACTAGGCCCCTCCTACATCACATGGGGAATTACGGGAGCTACAATTCAAGATGAGATTTGGGTGGGGACACTGCCATACCATATAAAATGCCCTCATCATTTTCCAGATAATTGTTGCAAAATCCTCTTAATATCTTCCTACATTTCCCCATCCAGCCCTGTTCCAACCTGTTCTCCACACTTTTCTAGATGAATCTCGCAAAGTCTCCATGAAAATCTGACTGAATCATACATCCTTGCATAAAATCCTTCAAAGGCTGGTGCTAGTAGCAGCAGCCTGCCTAACAGCACGGTTTATAAGGCTTTTCCTGATATGGAGCCTGCTTAATTCTACAGTCCCATCTCTCAGCACTGTCAGACTCTTCACTGAAGCTTTTCTGAATTATTTTTCTTACCTTAGTCTTCTAGATTTATTACTTCAATGCCTTTGCAAATGCTTCTTCCACACTTGAAACCCCAACTCTTCTCCCCTCTCTGCATACTTAACTCCTGCTCACTGTTCACCCCCTTCTCTTGATGGAATCTGACATCTTCCTTGATATTTATGTAAGATCCTCTGCACATTACACTCATACTACCTACCATGCTTTATTGTTGTTATACATTTTGTATTACTCTTCTAATAAAATATAATTTCCCCAAGGGCAGGGAAAATATAGTTTCTGTTTTCATGATTAGCTTGTTAGGTTTTATTGGAGGCAGTACTGACCAGTAGCTATGTGCACAGACACTGCGGCCAGAGTGCTTGGGTTCAAATACCAGTGCTACCACTTCTTAGCCCTGTGACTCAGTGAAAGTTATCTAACCCTTCTGTGCCCCAGTGTCCTCATAGATAAAATGGGAATAATAAGAGTATTTACCTTATAGCATTGTGAGGATCAAGTAAATTAACATATGTAAATGCTCAGAACATGCTTCGTACTTATATTAGTGTGAGCTGTCATTCTGGCTACAGCACTTCCAGTGTCTGATTCACAGAAGGTGATGCACACAACTCTGTTGTAAAAATTAAAGGATGAGGAAATAACAAATATAATGCTCTTTCAATTTATCCTCTTTTTATTGTCTTGTCTTCTACCCTTTATATTAATAATTGATCCATTCATTCAACAAGTATTTATTACCTACCCTCATAGAACTGAGAATTATCTTTAAAATACCCACTTCATTTTGTGGAGGGCTTTGGAAAAAAAGTACCTGCCAGAAAAATGATAGATTTGGGTGAAAACTCATTCTCCTAGATTGCTCATAATAATAGCCTCCAGTTAAGTTTATACTGGGAGCTCTCTGGGGTCTTTCCAAAGGTGAAGAAAATGATTACAACTTCTGATTTTTCTTTTCATTTCCAATTTGTATGAGCTTTTAAACTTCTTTTAGCATTTCACCTAACTATTATGAAATCAAGATCAAAGGCAATTTCTTAAAGAAAGAAAAGACGTAACTCTACTGTGAAGCTAGTTGTTTCATAAAACTACATCATCTGAAAAACCACATAAAAGAAGTGACCAAGAGAAAAGATTGAAGAGCTCATAAGAACAGTCAGAAATTTCTATGAAATAAGAACTTGTTTTCAAAAAACCCAATTAAAAACAACAATGGACTTGATCAGGCGTACCATTGCCCCATTCTGCACTTTTTAACTTTCTTACAAAGGAATGTGCTAAGCGAGGCTGACTTTTTCTAACTCGATTTCCCATTGCCTTCCATATGCTTTTCATCCTGTTTTGTATATGTTCTCTTCGGTCTTGAACCCTGTTTCGGGGGACATAAGGTTCTGGTAACATTGGAGGTGAATGATCTGTATTCCCTGTGTGCTGTGTGTGGAGGCCTTTCTGGAGAGTCATGAGAGAACAGAGGTTAAGTGTCTCTGTCTCCAATCATTTCTTTCTGTGCATCTCTTCTTTCCTCCGATACTTTCTGGCTGTGTTATTCCACCAATGTCATAGGCCCTATGTCCATGGTGGCCATAATATAGGTTCTAAGTTATCTCTCTATCTGGTTAACAAGGTCTAGCATAGCATAGGGTGGCTGTAGGCACAGGTAAAGTAGCCCATGACAGGCAGAGGTTGGGGTTATTTGCTTTGAGTTTCACTGTATCCCAGCATGTGGTGAAGCCCTGGTACTCAGTTTCTACTCAGTGAGCGCCTGCTACATGCCAGGCATTGTGCTAGCTGCTGGGTATTCAAAGATGAAAGGCAGTACAGCCCTTTCATGTACTAGCTCAGTGACCTGGGATAGATAATTCATTCTCAGCAGAAATGTCTTCATTTTCAAAGAGGACTGATGCTCATTCTATAAAGCTGCCGTAAGGATGAAATGAATAAGGCTCTAGGACACTCCTTTGTACATAGTAGGTGCTCAAAAATGATAGCCGTTATTTTTGGTGATGATAGTGATGAAGATGAGGAGGAGGACGAGAATGACAAGTCATCCTAGCATTCCAAGAGCCTAATGTCTAGTGAGGTTTGGTGAACACACGAGTTTCCCATACCTAATTATTGTGCTTGAAACTTCGACAACAGTGTAAGCCATGACGATTTTTGAATTTGTTTTCTTCTTAATTTTGTACGATGGATCCAAGAGTAAGCTATTGAATGATCAAAGATGCCACTTTGAGAATGACAATTCTGATTCCTGCACAAGTGATTCTCGGTAACTGGGGAGTGAATACAATTCTGCTGGTAAAGAGAATCCCAGCAGAAAATGAATGTGATTCTCACCGAAGACACAAGGTACTTTGTATGTTGATCACCCTAACTTAAAGACAGAGAAGGCTGAGGTTCACCAGAGCTAAAGCCTGTATATGCAGAGAAGAGAGACTTGCTTAAAGAGGCTTCCACTGTGGGAATCGGAAAAAGCCCTTGAGAAGATGTTGAGCTTCTTCTTACAATTAACATAAAAGGAAAGATTTGTAGGGAAGCTTAAATCAATTACATTTTTTCAGTCAGCAACTTTTATTGTGTTCTGATTACAGGCCAGGAAACATGCTCAGGCTGCTAAGGAAACAATGATGCACAAAAATCTGAGTTCTTATTGTTTCAGGGTTCACAGGTTAGTGAGGAACTCAGGGGAACTCAAACTCAGACCGTGTGAGACGGAATAGAATGTTGGGGAAGGACAGACCAGATCTGAAGGATGAAGAGGGGCTAAGAAGTCTAGGCATGGGGAACTGTGTATGCAGATCCTGCAATACGTACACAAGATACTGGCAAGTGTGTGGAACAGAAAGCTACACAGGTGGCTGGAGAGCAGCTAGTGGAGTGATGAGTGGCTGCAGACAATGCTGCAAAGGAAGGCAGAAAGATCTGATCATCATATTCTTCTAGGAAAGCAAGGAGTACATATTGCTAGTATTCTGTAACAGAGAATGGCATCGGACTTGGAAAGATGAACATCGTGACATTTTATGCTGATGAGCTTTGTGTTTTTTCTAGCCCAAGGAGTTCGTCATTCCTGCAGATGGGGTTTTGGGTATATTCAAGATATAGCCCCTCTCCTCTTTCTCCCTTCTCCCTTGCCAAAACACCTTCAGTGACCTGCTTAATATTCACGGCATTTTTAAAAATTCCAGATGCCTTTTCACAGTATACATGGCCATCTCAGTCTTGGGTTTTACTCTCCATTCTGTCAATTATAGCCTCATGGCTGGCCTTTAACAGACTGCTTAAACAGTCTTTACTCTTCTTCATCTGATAAAAGAAATAACCACCTCATAGAGACATTGTGGATATTATTTGAGCAAATATATGCATTAAGCACTTAACTCAGCATTTGACCCATAGTAATAACTCAACAGATGATAATTTTTTAGCAGCAAAATAACAATGTACATATTACAACACCTATAATTAGAAGGAAAACATGTGCCTAAAAGATTCAGCTAAGAAATTTCATTGCTATGTTCAAGCAGAAAAATGTGTGTCTTTTCAGGGTTGTAGGGTACTGAATATGTGAAATCAAGTTTCAGAAGCACCTATGTACTCCTGATAAAAAAAAAAGTTGTGAATTTCATATGAACATATAATTTACAGAATTTTTTAAGACCATGGCTCAAATATGCACCTTTGTGTATAATTGCTCTGCTTTCTGATGGGTAACAAACAATAAAATCTGTAAGGTTTTCATTCTATAATACTGCCTTTATTTAAATCTGATAAAAGTCTCAAATACATAGTCTGGTATTAGAGCGTGATGGCTTCCACATTATGCCTGTGCATGTTTAGAAGAGCCTCCTAGAGGATGGACTTCCTTCTGGAGGTAAATAACTAGCGAGAGCTGCAAAACTGAGATCTGTAGTAAAATACCTTGAACTCTGATCTTCCCACTTGCTCAAGCACTCTCCAGTTGATGCTATGTCCTGAATTAAATTTGAGTTACTGATCTTAAGCATTTGAATTTTTTTTTATGGCTATGATGCATTTCATAGGGTTACGATAACTCCTTGAAATAGAAATTATCCAAATGGGAAAGCTTAGGTGAAACTATATGGATAAGCAATTCTGTCCTCCTACAAATTTGCTCCTCTTAAAAAGTCGTTATCATTCTTTTGCGGCATATTTGAAGCATCCTGTAAGTAAGCACATTGCTGCTTGACGAAGTTGCTGTTGGAAAGGGCCCATTTTCATGGTTCGTAATAAATAAATACTGCAACATTATGAAAGAATATTCACCAACTGGCGTGCTCTCAAAAAAGTATTCACAGCCATTGTGTATGATTTGTGAATAAAATAAAACATTAAAATGAGCATTCACAATATTAGCATGTTAATCATGCACTTCCATATGGTGCTTACAGTTGTCTGCATTGTGTGCATTCAAAGTTTTTTGATTTTAAACTTGTACAAAGACTGTATAAACACTTGGTAACAATCATTCATTGCCTTAGCAATATGTAGCTATTCTGACCTAAAGCTAGATGAGACAAAGTATGACACTGGTGTGCTGTAAAAATTGAAATATTTGGTTCTGGTTTAAATTTTTAGGTTTGGGGGTTACTTAACAGGAAGAATATAAATTTCAATACTAGCTAATAATTGCAGTTTAACAGTGGATTAATAAAACCATTCTTTTTCAAGAGTCAAATCACTTACTGAGCAATAATCAGCTATCAAAATTATGTCATGGGTTGCTGGTCCACAAACTCAATCAGATCTTTGCGTAAATTGTACTTTCACATTTCCATTCTTGTGTCCAGAGTCAACAAATATCAACTCTGTAGGCAGGAGCTGATGCAACCCTTGAGACTTGTTTCCTAAATATGGCTTTTGCACAAAGGTATTAGAAAGCTCAATGAGCTTATATTTATTGAATTCTTACTGTGTGCCACTAAGCTAAACTCTCAAATGAATAATCTTATTTAATTCTTACATATCAATGAGTTAAGTACTATTTTTAGCGTTTCCACTTAAAAAAAAAAAAAAAACTGATGTGCAGAGATTGAAGAGCATGGCAAATACACAGTGCTGGTGAATGGCAGGAGAGGCAATTGGAGCCAGCTGTCTATATCCAAAGTCCACAACTTTACCCACAGTGCTCAACTGTGTTTTTTTGTCTACATCAAACTTTTCATGACCTCTTTTACTGCCCAAAAAGCCAATCCAGTTCAGGAAAGAACAAGCAGACTGGAACATTCTGCATAGTGCTCACATTACTGCCACATTATACCCCTGAGCACTGACCTGTATTTCATCAAATTTAATACATATTGATGCTGGAGTTTTCTTTATCTTACCAAAAGGTTTTCACACAACTGTATCATGTCTATCTCATGACTGATGGTAATTTTGAGTTGTCATTGCTTTTGAGATGTATCCTAACTTCTTTGTGGTTAACTTTTAAAAAAATTGATGTTTTAAAGTCAATATAGTATAATAAATGTTGATTAGTGTTGTCAAAGCCCTTTAATGTAGTCTGGGGCCTTACTCAGCAGTCTAATTTTGATTTACCTGTCACTAACCTATTTTCCAAGAAAATAATCATTTAATTCTAACAGAGCTTAATCTGCTTTTTCAAACCATGCATCATGTTTATTGACTCACGTGTGACTCCCATCCAAGCAGCCACAATTAGAGTCGGCCACATCCTTTTTCTTTCCAGAATTAAATATACATATTTAATTAATTAGTATTTATGCATATATATATGTAGTGACTGTAGAACTTAGTAATTAGTGACATGTTTCATGTTAACTGCTTTAGATGAAAATAATTTTGAACTTTCAATGATTATATAATCACAGAATATTGAGTCTGAGGAAATCTTTACATTGCAACTGGTTCAATCTCCCACCCTGGGTAGGAATTCTTGGCTGTAGATCATCATCCAACGTTGGTGGCTGTGATATATGATACAGCAAATAACATTCTCTACTGATATAGATAGGTAAAATGTGATATATTTTATGTTGCAAAATAAAAGATTTAAAATATTGGGTACAATATGTTGCAAAATCTCCACCAATTATCTTTATTTCTTGTTACATGTGGTAGCAACAGTACCAAGTGCCTCAGGGCCTAGACATCTCAGTGATGACTGGCCCTAGGAGACCACCGCTGAGTCCTGATTGCTGCAAATTGAGCTGGCAAATAATACCTGCCTGTACTTAATGCGGTATCCTTGCAACAGCGAATCCTGCTGTGCCCCTATGGGTTCCCTGAATAGCAGCCTCTTGAGTATCTTTTTGACAAGTTCTCTTTAGTTGTCACTGTAGGCCTGGTGTCTGGCCAAGCTTTACATCCATGCTGTTAGAGATTTTATTATTTTGGTCAACACATTTCTGCAATAATGATAAGGTGCCAATTATGGAATTCTATATTGTTTTGTTACAAATAATAATTAAATGGCTATGAACTATAATTATAGCTGCCACTTTTTTATTGACCACTATGCTAAGTGTTTTGTAATACATTGTGTCACCACTATCACTTATTAAGCTTTCATAACTTATCCATAATCAGACTACCTGACCTAATGCCCAGATTTTCAGCCTCAACCCTAACTTACTGGGGAGAAGGAAAGATTATGAAACTTGGTCTAGAGAATTTATAGGAAGTGTGTAAGTAAGTTCACACGGCCAACAAGGGGTAAAATTCAGACTTGTGTTACAAGTCTTGCTTTTGGTCCATAGCTCCTTCTAACACTCAGCATTTGATGAAACACATGCAATTTTTGGATACATGGCTGGCTTACTTCTAGAGTATATAAATTTAGTCTTTGATACTGCATCCATTTTAATATGTCAGAAATTATACACGAATGTCTGTCTTTGTCTATTTGGGTTGCTCTAACAAAATACTATAAACTGAGTATATAAACAACATAAATTTATTTCTCACAGTTCTGGAGGCTGGGGAGTCCAAGATCAAGGTGCCAGCAGATTTGGTGTCTGGAGAGGCCCTACTTCCTGGTTCATAGATGGTCATCTTCTCACTATAAACTCACAGGACAGATGTCTAAGACTGAACTAAAAGTCAGAATCAGGAATGATTGGTCTGAAAATGCTGGATCCTATTTCTGCAACTCCTCCCAAACTAAAGCAGTGGTACCAGGTGACTCAAAAGTCATATAACTGCTTCTAAGCTTACAAATACAGAATTAGAATGACAAAGCCAATATATTTGAAAGTAGAATAAAATCCATTCCTAAATCATACCTGTGTCTTTGTGTAAAAGGTATAAACTAAATTTAAGTATTCACTAATGAAAGAAAAGTTAAAGCTGTCTATCTAACCAACATCTCAAGAAAAAGTAAATTATAATTCAAATTTATATTCTTGTCTTTAAGTTATAAGGAAAAGGGTGGTTTAACGTGTATAAAATAAAAGTCAATTACAAAATAAACCAGAGAGAATAAAAGTTCAAGAGAAGGAATTGGGAAATTGCTTCTTCATTTCATCAATGCTGGTCCCAAAGAACAACTAAAAGAATATTGAGGCTATGAGTCAAGATTGACAGTTCATTAATTGACATTTACAACTTTGTTGACACTTAGTAGACTAAAGTTAGTTTTTGGGTTCCCCAGATGACAGAATATTTTTTTCATCATTGAAAGCCCAGAGGGCCCTGGATTTCATAGTATTTTATTCTTAAGAATATTAGTTCTTTCAGCAATCATTTAAAATATCACAGTGTCTCCTATGAGAGCACTTATATTTTATTGTGTTATATTTTATTGTGTTACTCTCTGGGTTATGACCTTTCAAGTCAATTATTTCCCTCTCCCTTCCCAGAGGCAGTCTCATCCTGATTTCTATCACCATGGATGGTTTTGCCTGTTCTAGAACTTTCTGTAAATGGAACCATGTAATATGCACTTCCTTCTTCCTGTTTTTTTACTGAACATAAATATATTGAGGTTCATCCACGTTAATGCCTTTATCAGTAGTTCATTTCCCTTTGTGTGCCGAGTAGTAGTCCATTGTATGAGTATAGTACAGTTTCTTACTCATTTTTATTTTTCTTTTGATGGGCATTTGGATTTTTTCCGTTTTGGGGCCACTATGAAGAAGAATGTTTCGAAGATTATTATTCTTCAAGTTTTTGTTTGTTGGTTGGTTGGTTGCAGACATATGTTTTCATATATTTTGAGTAGGTCCTGTTAATATTTTCTCTCCTCACTGATTTATTTTTATTATTTTATTTTTATCTTCTCACTATGAACTCACAGGACAGATGTCTAAGACTGAACTAAAAGTCAGAATCAGGAATGATTGGTCTGAAAATGCTGGATCCTATTTCTGCAACTCCTCCCAAACTAAAGCAGTGGTACCAGGTGACTCAAAAGTCATATAACTGCTTCTAAGCTTACAAATACAGATTTAGAATGACAAAGCCAATATATTTGAAAGATTTTTTCAGAGAAAAAATCCTCAGTTTGAAAGGGCCTGAAATATTTCCATTAAAAAAATAGAAAATATATTTTGTTAATAAAACCAGGACCAGCCAATGAGAAAGAATTAACAAAGTAATATTACTTGAAATACACATTTTGCTGGTTTATCTGTTCTTATAAGATTTTAATGAGAAAATAGTATATTGTCCTTGTCCTAATAGAACTGATAATCTGATTTTTACTTCCTGCACTAGGAGACACTCAGGGTACTAGTTAGAACGTTTGCCATGACACATTTTCCAATGTCAAAACCTTAATATATATTAGGAAAAAAGGGGGAAAAAATAGAAAAGGAAGAAAACACTATTTTTATGTTTCTTTGTAACATATGTTGTGTCAGATATTTTCACATACTTTTTGTAATAATAATTGTAATAAACAGCTACCAAACACGGAATTCGTTTTTTGCCAGGCACTGTGCTTCATACTTTGTAGGCATTTCCTCATTAAATTCTCAGAGTTCATGTAGTTTTTCCAAGATCATGAAACCAGTAAGTAGTACAGCTAGCACTCAAATCCAGTGCTGTTTGAATCCAGATTCTGAGCTCTTCCCACTATGCAATCCTCACTCCCATTTTTATCATTTATTACTCATAAGACATCTGCAAGATAGCTGTTTCTAAACTCCTTTGCCAGTGAAAACACTGTTGCCTGAAGAGGTTACATGATTTGCCCATAGTGTGGGTTACTGTTTCTTAGTAACATACAATTCCTAAATCTATTTCCTAGAAATGTCTAACTTATTGCTAATAGTGGTGAAAGAAAAATATGAAAGGCTTATAATCTGTCTCTTTAACATGCAGAATTTTACATAACACTCCACAAAAACTCCTTTGTTATTTAACATGAAATGATGGAAAGTGAGAAAAGAAGGGTAGAAACAGAAATTGCTATCTTGAAGGGTCCCTGGCAGCTTCAGAATTATTGCATGGACCCTGCCCTTCTTTTGCAGGTTATGGCTCCCCAAGAAAACAAGGTGATGACGTGTGCTCTTTAAGCTGCACCACTGCCTTCTTAGGCTGCCCACTCCTTATTGTGACCATATCTGTGCTTAGACAGGAAAGACAAAAGCCAAGACGGAAATTCTGACAAGAGAAATGGTTCCTAATTTCCTCCATGCAATAGACCCTATTCATGTTAGTCTTGTCAATCAGATTATGCAACAACAAAAGAACAATTCATTTCTTGCCAGAGAAGAATGCTAGTGAAGGATTCTGAAAATCCAGAGGCTTTCAGTGTGACAGTTTTAGCGATTCCACTTACCAACAGTGTAATAAACTGAAGCAAGGCTGTGATAGTGCCAATCATAAGAAGCAACTCCCTAAACAGAATGATATGTCCTCCAGGATTCAGAACATGTTGATTATTTGTGTTTTAAAAGAAGCCATTGTCTGACCAAAGGCTAGCAACATGAATAAATGATTACAAAAAATAAAAAGACAGTAAATATTTGTCTCTTGCTAATAAACACCTTGAATGAATGGTTTATGAAAATTATTCAGGGCCACTGACATTTTGATTAATGAAAATTGATAGGTGGGAGGCATTCTTTATGCCTTTGAGAACTCACTCCCATAGAATCCAGATACACGTTCCCTGATGCTTTGTAGGTGACTATCTATGGAGTACCATTCAAAAAGTGCAAAGCAGATTAAACAATTCTCTCCAGATTCTTATACCCTCTCCCTTTTCTCTCATTCCATCCCATTAACTCATAAGCATGTACGCACATACATACATACACACAAGCTTTAACTAAAGGGTACCACTAACACAGATTCGTTCTTGGAGGGGCTTTAGCCTAGAAGGCGTTGAGGCCTGGGTGCAAGCCGAAATTCTTATGATGCCTAAAACTTATGTGCTACCTGAAGGAGAAGCATTTCAAGGGGACAATTCCAAAGTGCCTGTGTTCCAACTTTAAAGGGTTTTATTTGCCTGAAATTAGCTAAGTTTATATTTTCAGCCAAAAGGCTGATGACGGCACAAAGGAAAAATTAAGTTAAATAATAGAAAAATAAAGATGGCTACATATCTTGCACGCCTTCATCTGAGGGTGGCAAAAACGAAAAGGTCTTCAGATATCTGATCTCATTTGAGCATAGGATTCATGCTGTTCAATAGAACTTGGTGTCCTGATGAAAATGTTCTGTGTCTATCCAGTATATTAGCCTATTGCCTCATGGAGCCATCAAGTTCTTGAAATGTGGCTAGTTTAATAAAGGAACTACATTTTAAATTTTATTTAATTTTTAATTAATTTAAATATAATGTAAATAGCCACGCATGGCTAGTAGCTATCATATTAGATAATATAAGTCATTGTCTTATCTCACTGTATTTTACAAATGAAGAGACAAACTCTGAAATGCCCTGAAATACATTAAAATTGTGTGGCTAGTAATGAAAGATAACATCTTGATTCCTAGACTGGAGTCCTAGGAAGTATGTTGCTTACCTTCCAACACTTTAGGAAAGATTATTTGGACTAAGATTAAGGTTCTAGGAGAGTGAGCCTGAGCAGGGATATTTAGGAGTGGGCAGGGGCATTGTCAATATAAGAGAGATTTGGAAAGGGAAGGTAGAGAGGGCCAGTGCCAACTCCACTGTTTTCACATCACTGTCTAGTACCATTGTTTCCCATGTGGCCAAATCATCATCTTCTGAGACACATTAGAAAAACATAAAATGTCAAACGCCACTCTCAGAGAACTACAGTTTTAAAAGTCTCCTCTGGTCATTGTGATACATGGTCACGTAAGGAAACCCCTTACTGAGATCACCCCTTGGAGAGTAAAAACCTGCAGGAACTAGTGGAGGAGTCAAGTGACCAAATGAGTGCTAATAAATGTTTATTGTGTGGCTTCTATATGCTACTAAGAGGCTGTGGAGTTGCATCTGGTTTCAAATCCTAGCTCTGTTACTAGATGTGCCACTTGGGCAAGCTATTTAACCTCTTTATGCCTCAGTTTCCACACCTATAAAATCAAGATAGAAATTATATTTTTCTCATAGAGTTTTTGTCAGATTAAAGGACATAAAGCACTTACAAAAGTGCCTGGCAGGTGGTACCTATTATATAGATTTTGGATATTACAGTTTTGTGCATGAGACCAACACTTGAACGGAAACTGTCAACATAATATGAAAGATGTTCACAGGCACCACAGAAGAGGAGCCATTAGCTCAGCAGGAGCTAACGGAAGGACAAGAGGGACTAGAGAGACAGGAAAATCAATTCCTGCATTGTCTGCTTGAACTAGACTAAGGCACTTTCAAAAGAAATCATTTCTCTAGATTGCAGGGTGTCCATGTCTAAATTTTTTCTACTTCCAGCCTTACTATGAAGGATGCATGAAGGCCAACACAATGGGCTTTGTTCCTGCAGTGGACATTGGGTGGCCCTGCCCTGCCCAGCTGTAGCTCAGAGGCTGGGTTTCAGGCCACCCTAGGACGGACCGCCCATAAATGGGAAAACAATTATTTCCCTTTCTTTTCATTTCACAGAAAACTTCAAAATCATCCTGCTGTGGGTTCACATCTGTATGACTTCTACCCAAAGCGTTTATGTGTGAATATAGTGTGCACAAGAGAAATTAAGGCCACTGGCATTTCATGTTCCTGTCATGGTTTTTATGATAATATCTCATAGGGAGAAATGTCACGCTCTGCAATGACCCATTGCAGTTGTTATTGAAATTGAAGGACAACATAGTCTTCAGTTACACAACACGTGGCTAATTCAGGGAGGATTAGCATTCATTTTGTTTACTTTTGAAAAGGCAGGACTCTACTGCATTTCACTGATGTCCAAATATCTGGGAAAAAACAGTGCCTGGTGCTCAGCAGATGCTGAATAAATTTTGTTAAAAGAATGAGTGGCTGTGTCGCTGTGTCTTCCTATTACAGAGGACAAACACTCTAGAAAAACCCACAGCCATTTTTGAGTAGATCCATTGGATCAGTTATTAATATTCCTTTCAATATTGCTACTGGTTTTCGTCTTCTTTATCAGATGTAAGCCTCATGTGTTGAAACATATCTGACTTATTTACTGGTTTATTCCTACAGTTTACCAAAGTATTAGGTATATAATAGATGCCCTGTAAATACACATTGAAGGAATGAAGAAGTAAAGAAAGAGGTTGCTACACTTCCCAGGTTGATGCAAGCTTTTCTTCTCTCCTATATGTTAGAGAATGATCTTCTTTTGAAATTTGTCAGGGCAATTATTAGGAGTTACTATGTCCAGGTGAAAACCTTCTGATAGTGGTCTATTTTAAATCTTAAGGGTAGTGAAAATTTTCAGTGCAAAGAGCTACAGAATGTACCAGCAACTCTGCGTATTACTGCTTCATACAATGGAAACATAAGGAGCCTACATCGTAGTCCCTTCCTTAGTGAACATCCGTATTGTGTCTCATGCTGAAACAGGCACCATGAAAGAGGGATGGCTGGGTGCCCTAAGGAGGACCTGGTTCCAAATTGAATTGTGCCAGATTTGAATTCTAACTCTGTTTATTGATCTTGCTTTACCCTAAAATATTATTTCCGGTTTTCCTTACTATCTCAGCCAAATTTCTTGCCCAGAAACTATTTTTAGGTCCCCTGAGCACCATTCATTATTCCAACTGAAGGACAGTGATTTACAGACATATCTCATTTTATTGCAGTTCATAGGTACTGCCTTTTGATTAAAAAAAGAAAAGAAAAGAAAAAAAGAAAAAAGAAAAAAGTGGAAGGTTTGCAGCAACCCTGCATCGAGCAAGTCTATCCAAAGTCTACCCGTGCCATTTTTCCAACTCTATGTGCTCACTTCATGTCTCTGTGTCACATTTTGGTAATTCTCACAATATTTCAAACATTTCCTTATGATTATATCTGTTATTGTAATCTGTGATCAGTGAACTTGGTTGTTACTTTTTTAATTGTTTTGGGACACCAAAAACCATGCTCACGTAAGATGGGGAACTTAATCCTTAAATGTTTGTGTTCTGGCCCTTCCACCTATTGGCCCTTCCCTCATCTTGCTCCCTCTCCTGAAGCCTCCCTGTTCCCTGAGAAACAACAACATTGAAATCAGGCCAATTAATAACCCTGCAATGGTTGTTACATTAAGTTTAGCCTAAAGCTGCCTCCATGTAATTTTGGCCTAAAAGTTTCTCATACATAGTAAACTGTATCCTAACTGGACGTCTAAACAGACCGTAACCTACTCTTATGCCAGTCATGGAGTTTCAGCCAATCACAGTCAGCCAGCTGTTCAAATAAGGCAAACACCCCAAGCTGTAACCAGTCCAGCTGTTTCTGTACCTCACTTCTGTTTTTGTACCCACTTTCCTTATTCTGCCCATAAATCTTCTCTAACCACATGGAAGTGCCATAATGTCTCTGAAAGCATTCTGGCCTGGGAGACAGCCCAATCTTGAATTACCCTTTTTTGAAGTAAACACTGTTAAATTAGAAAAAAATAACCTTAAAACGTCATCTAAGTGTTCAAATGAAAGGAAATTTCATACGTCTCTCCCTTTAATCAAAAGTTAGAAATGATTATGCTGAGTAAGAAGACATGTTGAAAGCTGAGATAGGATAAAAGCTAGGCATCTTGCATCAAACAGTTGGTTAAGCTGTGAATGCAAAGGAAAGGTTCTTGAAGGAAATTGGAAGTTCTACTCTAATGAACACACAAACAATAAGAAAGCAAAACAGCGTTTTGGATATGGAGAAAGTGTTTGTGGTCTCAACAGAGGATAAAACCAGTTACAACATTATCTTAAGCCAAAGCATAATCCAGAGCAATGTCCTAACTCTCTTCAATTCTATGAAGGCTGAGAGAAGTGAAGAAGCTGCAGAAGAAAAGTTTGAAACTAGCAGAGGTTGGTTCATGAGATTTAAGAAGTCATGTCCATAACATAAAAGTGCAAGATGATACTCTGGTGGTTTCTCTTCAGATCATATGAATCTTTCTCCTTTAACTAAAAGTGCAAGGTGAAGCAGCAATTGCTGATGTAGAGGTTGCAGCAAATTATCCAGAAGATCTGGCTAAGATAATTCATGAAGGTGGCTACATGATACAACAGATTTTCAAAGCAGGTAAAATAGCCTTATATCATATTGGAAGAAGATGCCATCTAGAACTCTTACAGCTAAAGAAGAGAAGTCAATGCCTGGCTTCAAAGCTTTTGAAGAACAGGCTGACTCTCTTACTAGAGACTAATGCAGCTGGTGACTTTAAGTTGCAGCCAATGTTAATTTCCCATTCCAAAATCCCTAGAGTACTTAAGAATTATGCTGAATCTAATCTGTCTGTGCTCTATAAATGGAACAAAGCATGGGTGACAGTACATCTGTTTATAGTATGGTTTACTGAATATTTTTAAGCCCATTAGTGGTACCTACTGCTCAGAAAAACAGATTCCTTTCAAAAATATTACTGCTCATTGATAATGCACCTGGTCACCCAAGAGCTCTGACAGAGACGTGCAAGGAGATTAACATTGTTTTCATGTCTGCTAACACAATATCTATTCTGCAGCCCGTGAATCAAGGAGTAATCTGGACTGCATGTCTTATTATTCAAAATTACCTTTTATACGGCTATAGCTGCCATCGATAGAGATTTTTCTGAAGGATCTGGGCAAAGTAAATTGAAAGCCTTCTGGAAGAAATTTACCATCTAGATGACTTTGTGAACATTTGTGATTTATGGGAAAAGGTAAAAATATTCACATTAATTGGGGTTGGAAGACATTGATTCTAGTTCTCATGAATGACTTTGAGGAGTTTGAGACTTCAGTAGAGGGGTAACTGCAGAGATGGTAGAAATAGCAAAATAATTAGAATTAGATGTGGAGCCTGAAGACATGACTGAATTGCTTCAATGTCATAATTAAATTATAATGGATGAGGAGTTGCTTCTTATGGATGAGTAAAGAAAGTGTTTTTTTGTTTTGTTTTGTTTTTGAGATGGATTCTACTTCTGGTGAAGACGGGGTGAACATCACTGAAATGGCAACAAAGGATTCAGAAGATTACATCAACTTAGTTGGCAAAGCAGTGGCAGAGTTTGAGAGGACTGACTCCAGTTTTGAAAGTGGGTAAAATGATGTCAAAGAGCATCACATGGTGCAGAGAAATATTTCATAAAAGAAAGAATCAATTGATGGGATAAACTTCATGGTTTCTTATTTTAAGAAATTACCAAAAGCACCTTAACCTTCAGCAACTGCTGCCCCATCAGCCAGGAGCCATCAACATTGAGGAGATACCCCCACGAGGAGAAAGATTAGGTGTCGATGAAGGCTTGAATGGTTGTTAGTATTTTTCAGCTCTAACGTATTTTTAAATTCAGGCTTTTACACTGCTGTTTTAAACATTATGCTATTACATACTCAATAGACTATGGCATAGGGTGAACACAACTTTTATATGCAGTGAGAAACTAAAAAATTCATATGTATTTTATTGTTATATTCAATTTATTGCAGTGATCTGGAACTAAGCCCCCAATATCTCTGAGGTATGCCTGTAATTGAGCATTCCCATAATTATAAACTGTGATACAGGCTATGAAGGAAAACTGCAACATGTCAGGAGACTGTGTAACAGAGATATCTGGTCTAATGGGGTGAGACACTCTGAAAAAAATTGCTTTAATTGCTGAGAGCTGGAGAAAGAATAGTTAATCAGGAAAGGGAGAGGATTCTGGAGGAGGAGCCTCTGGCGGCAGGAATAGAATGGTAAAGTCCAATTTGTGGGAAGGATAGGGGCCCATTCAAAGAACGGAAAGGAAAATAAAATAGGAACACAGTACGGGAAGGAGTGAGGGGTATGAGAAGAAACCAGAGAAACAAAGGGCTTAATATCAAGGTTCTCTACCTTGGAACTGTTGATTAACATTTGGGGCTGGATGATTCTCTGTTGTGGGGAGCAGCCCTTTGCACAATTTTAGCAGTACCTCTGGCCTCTACACACTAGATGCCAATCATATCCCTTCCCTTCAGTTATAACAACTGAAAACATTTCCAGATATTGCCAAATGTTCGCTGGTGGGGGTGAGGGTGAAATCATCGCCCCCAGGTAAGAGTCACTGTTTTTGATCATGTAGAGCTCTTTAGACTATGTACAGATCGGGGCCTTTATAGGCAGAGCACTAGGAAACTCCTGAAGGATTTCAGTAGAATCCTGTCAGAGAATGTGACAGATCTATGGCACACAGGATAAGGACATCTTCTTTCTCCTGTAAAATAATCATTTTACCTCCTCACATAGCCCCCTCCAGCTATACCAAGATAAAAACTTTTACATGTGATTCTCATCACCTACCAATAAAATGCATATGCTTAGCTATCAATTACGTTCAAAGAGTACCCAAACATTGCTTTTGAGCATATTGTTGTGTCATGATTGCAAAGTTATAATTATGAATCCTGCAGGGTTCATTACCAATTCATATGTTCACTAGCTTAGAACTTTCAGCAATGTGTTTTGGGGAATCAAATGTATATTACGGCTCTATTTCTGAAAGAAAGACGTTTGGAGAGCTTTGTGACTATTTGATTTTTCTTGCATTAATCAAATGACAACCCTTATTTAGCTAGAGATGCTCTTCAACTTCTTTTACCATTTTATTCCTAAGACTCTTAAAGTGGTTGTATTTTTTTTTTTTTTTTTTACATTTGGACTTAGCATTTGGTAAAAGCAAATGCAGAACACATACTCTGGCCAAAGGAAAATTGGCCTTGATTCCAGTCTCAGATATTTAAATAAATCATCGTTGGTGGATGTATTTTTCTTCTGTAGACAGAAGTAGACATTGAGGTAAGAATCTTGGCTCAGAGATTATAAGGAAATACTAAAGAGTTATGTTTAAATATGCAACTTGGCTAGGCACAGTGGCTCATGCCTGTAATCCCAGCATTTTGGGAGACCAAGGTGGAAGGATCGCTTGAGCCCAGGAGTTTGAGAGCAGCTGGGCAACATGGCGAGACCCCGTTTCCACGAAAAATTAAAAAATAAAATAATAGTCCAGATATGGTGGTGCATGCCTGTAGTCCCAGCTACTAGGGTGGCTGGGGCAAGAGAATCACTTAAGCCTGGGAGGTTGAAGTTGCAGTAAGCCACGATCTTGACACTGCACTCCAGCCTGGGTGATAGAGCAAGACTCTGTCTCAAAAAGTAATTAAACAAATATGCAACCTTTTGGAGAGCTAATGGTCGATTCTTCTCAAAAGGCAGAACCTCTGAGGATTGGGTGGAGGGAGGGAGAGCAGAAGGAAAGAGGAGCTAAAGCTGCTGAGGGCAATAGGAGGGATGAAGGATAATAGAATCCAATGCTGTCATAGAGGGGAGGAACAGAAAAACACTGCATGATGCTTGTTGGTAACCTATTTCATCCCTTCAGGAGAGTGGTGTTGAGTGATACAGAATTCTAGCAGGAGAAACTGACCTAAAATGCTTTAAAGAAAGAATCAGGGAGTAGACTTAGTGCCTGGCGTAGGAGTTGGTGGATGCAGAGTCTCTAACGCACTGCCTGGAAGAAGGTTCAGCTGTACATAAATGTCCCAGTGACCAACTATTCCAGTTTGTTTGGGTGTTCAGGATTTTCTGAGACACTGGACTTTCAGTGCTTCAAACCCAGACAGTCACAGGCAACCAGGACAGCTGGTGAGCCTACACACAATGACACCTTTCACAGAGGATCATGTCAAAAATGCAGGGGGTAGACACGGCTTCAGTTGTGATACCAGCAGCAGCAGCAGCAGCAGCAATGGAACCGGTCTGGGGATGAGCCACAGTACACAGAGCAAGTGCTGCTTGGGCTCAAGTAGTTGGCGGTGTGAGCTGTGCTGAAAGCGGCTGCAAAAAGTTTTTGTGAATTCTTCTCTTTCACCTTAGAGCTCTACCATGTTACAGAAAGATCTATGGAGCAGAAATAGGTGGAGAGGTGGAAAACCAAATAAATTATCCATATTTGAGACTGATTGTACATCTTTCTGGTCTCATATTTAAAATTGACACAGATTATTAAAATTATTATGGATCTACAAAAATACAAATTAATAAAAGCAGTTTGAGAGAAAGAACAATGTCTTGTAGACCGCTGGTACTCAGTATAGTTTGGTGCACAACACACAGTCCAAAGATTTTCTTGAAGACGGAAACAACATAGGAGCGGTTTCATGAGGTCTTCCCAGGCTTCTGTACATCTGTGTTTCCTTAAACTGCTCTCCAGGACACTACAGCAGCAAAATCAAATGCAGACAGCAGCCCCATAAGCATAGATTCCCGTGGAAGCCAACTGACATCACACCCACAGATTGGTGGGTGCAGAGTAGCTGGGAGGAGAGGTTTGGCTTAATGGCCAAACTGTACCTGCTTTTTATTACCCTTATTCTAATTTCTTTTAAGCCTGGAACATTTAGGCTGGAGCTTGTTTTCCTAGATAGAAGGATCCCTTATAAAAATTAGTACATGCTTGAAGTCACACTGTCCTCAAGATGCTTATGTCCAACAGCAGAAATCGCTGCATACATGAAATAGCGGCAAATGTTGTAAGGTAATATATAATTAAATGCAATGGCTGTTTAGAAGAAGAGATCATTAGGAGTTAGAGATATTGGAGATTGTGGTACAGCGTTGAAAGATGGCACAGATTGAGAGCATTTTCCAGGTGGGAAGAGAGACAAAAGTGAAAAGAAAAAAACAAAGAAACACAGAATGGAGAAAAAGAAGGCTGAAGTTACCAAAAAAAAGCTGACTTTTTTTATTATTATAAATACAATGATATTTATCTACATAAAACATACGTATTTATTATGCAATTATTGTGCACTCACTCTGCCACAATCAATGCCCTAAGTGACTAAAATTTATTCATTAATCTTCACAGGAGCTCTCTATAGAGGGTAATGTTTTTGGCCCATTTTAAAAATGAGGAGAGGTTCTTAGAGGGGTTGAGCAACTTGCCTGGAACCTCTTAATCTGGACTCAAAGCAATGAATCTGACTTCAAGGCCTTTGTCCTCATGAAGTAGACTCTAGGTGACCTTGGTATGTGCCCAAATCAAGCCTGCATGTTGGGAAATTGCAGAGAAATATTTGGGGAGAAACATGAAAGACCTTGGTATTTAGGCAGAGGCATATAGACGTGGACGTTACAAAAACAATTCATTGACCTTGTGGAAGTGTAATTCTTAGTAGGTCCACATTGGTCAGAGCAAAGTCATTTTATCTGACAACCATGACAGAGAGTATCTGTGTACTCTGCCCTTTTGAAAGCTATAGAAATTCATGTGTCATGAGAAAAAGGTAATGGCTTTAAAATATGAAACAGTGTAATGTGTCTTTCAAGTGTAACCTTAATACTCACCATACATTTGCAACTCAATTTTCATATCTGCTAATATAGTATTGAGTGAGCTTTCTACAATTCTTTACATACAAGAAAACAAACCAAAGAGTCAATACTCATAACAATGTTTTGGTGAAATATAGATGTTTACTGGTGGTACTTTAAAACTTTTGAGAAGCATCACCTGCACAATTTACTATTTTTGTCAGTAAAACTATCAAAACTTGAAAAAAGGCAGAAAATTGTGGTGTGCTTTTTTCATATAACATTGGGGGAAAGGCCACCCAAGGACTGGCTAGAAGAATGTTCTCAGTTCATCTTATTGTTGGTTATTGACAAGAGGTCCCAGACTTAATGAGTTACCTTAGTGATGGATTTTTGTCCAGTAACAATGAAAATAATTTTCATTTAGTGAAATAAATGGTGCCAAAGACATATGATCTGTTGGACTATAATGGAGCCTTTTTTTTTTTTTTTTCTAAGACAGAGTCTCGCTCTTTTGCCCAGACTGGAGTGCAGTGGCATGATCTCAGTTCACTGCAACCTCCACCTCCTGCTTTCAAGCAATTCTCCTGCCTCAGCCTCCCGAGTAGCTGGGATTACAGGTGCACACCACCACACCTGGCTAATTTTTGTATTTTTAGTAGAGACAGGGTTTCACCACGTTGGCCAGACTGGTCTCAAACTCCTGATCTTGCAACCCACCCACCTTAGCCTCCCAAAGTGCTGGGATTACACGTGTGAGCCACCGAGCCCAGCCCCACTGAGCCCAGCCCCTTTTGTTTTTCTTTTCAATCAAAATCAGCAATCTTATCCTAACATTTCTTTGCTAAATATCCTATAAATATCCTAGCATTTTAAATATTTTTGAGCCAGTCATAACACTTACTGGTTCCCTCATAAATTGAAAAGTTAAATAAAGTTTTTAGAGTCATGACTTTTATCTTCCGATACGTATACTTTAACACTTTGAAAATATATTTTGGTGGCAGTTTTCTCACATCTGCAATTCTAAAAGACAGAAAAAGGACACCCTCTGACTGTTGGTGTGGATTTGACTCTAGAACTCATGAGTGAATTTATTTTCTCTACTTTTATTCATTGATTTTTGGAATAAGTTCATAAACTATTCTTAAAACATCTCATTCTGAAAATGTTGCTCCATCTCTTTACTTTAAATGATCTTTATGACTGGTGGGAAAATCGTGGTGTCTGTTGTGAATGGGGAATAATGAAAATGTCTTATGGTGGTAGCAGTGTGCCATTTGCTTGTATAGTAACAATCTATTTTAACATGCAGGTCTCTGATTCCACACTTGGAATTCATCAAATATTCTGATTTGTACTTATAAAAATGAAATTCTAGAAATTTATTTGGCAACATTGCCCCACCTATAAGAGCACTATAGTCTTTATCTGTATGTACCCTATTTAAAAGATAGAAATAAGACTTTTGGATAACCAAGCCCTTTCTTTTTCAGGAAATAATGTGAATAAGATGACTTCAATTCTCAGGGGAAAAAAAGGGCTTTAATGAAAAGATTTTTAAAGGGTTTGACATTTAGCTAACAATGGGGTTCAAATTTAAAATGTGGCCACAAATGTATATTTGGGTTTAAAAAAAGAGAAGAATTTAATAGACTTTAATGTATGCAAAGATATTCAACACTATTGGAATAATTCCAATGAAGCAAATTACAATAAATTAAAATATTGTTCAACAACTCAATTAACCTTTCAAAGTTGCACAAGTAATGTCATACTGTGCTCATGTTACCTGAATAAAATACTATATACATATAGATGGTGCTCAAATTATACCATTAGTAGCATTTTTCTGAAGTAAATTCTAACATTATTGACACTCAGTAGTGATGTTTACTATATGGAAATAGAAAAGTTCAGGATAAACCTGTTCACTAACAATCTGGGGTATTTTACCACTAACACCCCAGTTTTATTTATGTATGTATTTATTTATTTTGAAAGGAAAAAGGGAAAACCACACAATTTATGAAAGCTTCCAATTAGGTACATTTTAGCAAAAATGCACATTACAGCTTGTCATTAACTAAGACTGTTTGGGTTCATAGGTTGAGCATATCCATATTGTCAGCATGAATAATAGTATGATTTTCTCTCTAAAAACATTTCTCTCCAAGATTCAAGAAATAGAACTTCCTTTTCATTCTGTGGAGCAGGGGAATTCATTAAAAGGAATTCCAGCTCAATACTGTCCTTACTTTCCCATCTGGGATAACTAATTCTATCTCACTTATGTTACAACCAGCATTCTATAGTATTTCTCAAACTAAGGACTGGAGGAATTAGAAAAATTTCCAATTATATCCATTGTAATTTTCAGGAAATTGCTAAACATACTTAATTCTTCATGTAAAAATATGCCTTTTTTCAAAAGAAGAGAAATAGCATTAATGAGCACTTACTCTGAACCAGACATTGAGATATTTTATGCTATTTGGAGCTTTTGTAATTCTAATGTTGGGGGCTAGTGGGGTGAGGCATGGAGAAGTTATATAACCTGTCCAAGGACACACCGTGAATAAATGGCAAAGCTGGTGAGCATCCTCAGGACTTCTAGCTGCAATCTGCATGTTTTTTCAACTGTACCATGCTGCACTCAGTTCAATGAGCAATACATCAATCTTTCTTTACCCATGACCTCAGTTGAACTAAGGTATCTCTAAAGAATATTGGACAGTTTAGAAAAAGACCTTTTCATCATGCTTTGTATTCATCCTCTCCTAGGAACATTTCAAATGTGACATGTCTAACTGCATTCTAACAGAGAGGCTAAGAAAAAAAGCACTCGTTCAAAAACAGATTATTCTCATTGCAGAAAGCCTGGTAAAAAATGTCCCAAGCTCTGCCTCCTTTTACTAGTTCTATAACCACCCCTTCTACTTCTGTTCCTTCTTCTTCTCTTTTGGCTTCTGGAATATAATTATACATTTCCCTCGAATCAAAGGCTCTGAGTTCATACTACCAAAAAAGAAAAGAAGACAAATATAGTATAAGACTTTAACTTAAATAAAATAGAAGAATGAAGCCTGATAAATGAGGACATTACCCATTTATTTATTGAACCTAATTAGAGATATGAATAGGAAATAGGAAATAATGTAATCCAGTGGAAGACTAAGACAGGTAGACAGTTATATAATCATGCTATAATATTATTAATGCTCTCATAAAGGTCTACACAAATTATTTCAGGAGCTCAGAGGCTGTAAAACTTAATTTTGCTTGAAGGGGTCAAGAGATTCTTCAGAAATACACTAACTGAGCTACATATTGGAGAACCAAAAGTGTTTTACCAGAGAAGCAGGTGCAGGAGGCATTTCCAGGAGATGGAATAAAGTGAGCCAAGGCATAGAGAAATGTGAAAGTGCAAAGAAGGTTGGAAAATATTGAATTGTTGTTAGAGGACACATGTGTTAGAGGATACATGGGTTAGGGTAAGGAATAGTTATTTAAAGATTTGCTATTCTTGAGAGTTTGGATTTATCCTGTGATCAAAAGAGAGCTAAACATTGAAACATGGAAGGACATGCCTTTAATGCTATGAAGGACTGAATGGATTTTATCTATCTAGGCAGATTTCTTGCATGGTATTAGGCATATTTATGTGATGACTTTAGGCGAAGAGTTAGTTCTTTAGGTGTAGAAGGAAAAAGGCCCAGTCTTCCCAAATTCACCCGTATTGTGCAAAGCAATCAACTAACATCTCCGAGGCCATCCCTTCTAGACATTGCTTTCCGACAGAAGTATTATAGAGGCCAACTCTATGTAGAGTGCATACTCTATGCCCCATGGTGATCAGAGTCAGCCAGGTACCTGTGGTGGCCAACTCTGTTCACATCCTTTCTAAGCCCAAGAGTGGCCTTTTGAAAAGTCTAAACAAGCCCAAGTCTATATATGAGGAACTAAATACCTTGCATTGCACCAGAATATAACTTAGTGCAGTAAGACTTGAGTCTAAATTCTGACTCAACTACTTACTAGCTGCGTTGGGTATGTTATGTAACCTCTTTGAAGCTGGGTTCTCATTTGTAAAATGAAAATATTTATCTTGCAGGGTTCTTGTGAGAATTCAGCGTGATAATACATGGAAATAGCAGACTCTCAATAAACGGTACCTCTGCTGCAGAGGCTTAATTTTCTTTCCTTCACCTTATAAAACATTACTCTCCATCAAGGGGAGAATCACACAAGAGGGAGAAAAGTTTAGCGTAGTATACATGCTAATTGCAGCTTAGATACAGCATATTTTCTTTACTTTCCTGAGATTTCCTGAAAACAAATGACATTATTCCCTATCCCTTGCTGATTAGTCATTCACTGTTGAGAACAGTCATGCTGCTATGTAATGACATGAAATAGCCAATTGTCTTGTTGGAAGCTAAGAGATTTATGCCTTAGTGAAGCTGGCAGACAAGCTCATAATTTTCCATTTCCTCTGAGGGTTTTTTTCATTTTCTTTGATTATGAAGCAGAAGCAGAATATTTTCAACATTAGATCGTTTTACACATGTTAACTTATTTAAACACTACTAAGGCTTTTTGGCAGAGACTGAAATTTGTTTCTCTGCTTTCAATTAACCATGGTGAGATTTGCCTGAGACTGTCAACTGACAGTTCACTGGTATCTCTTGATTCCAAATAAAATCAGACACTATTTTGACAAAAGTCACAGTTGAGTACTTTCTTTGTCTACCTCACATTTAGATAAATAACTCTATGCACAGTTTGGGTTCAATTTGTATTTGTTGAGTAAGTACAAAAATGCAAGACCATCATAAAGATAGACATCTGGGTCATCAGCTGTGTGTGCTTGGATTATGTGCTGGTTGCCTATTTTCCTATCTGAATATTTATTAGATCAAGATCTCCTTGATGGAGAGGACCATCTCCAGTATTAGCACAGACAGAAGTCAGATTAAAAAACCATTGGAAACAAAAATACATCATAGTATCTATGGCATTTTGCATCTGCATTGTTAGCGTTCTTAGTGGGTTGTATAGGGTAGACCATGGTAAAGGAACAAATTCAGAGAATGTGGTCAGTGGAATGAAGAGGAACTATACTAAGGACAGTCTCAGTGCACATTGGAACCTGGAGATGAAATGTCTTCTCTCCAGGCTCTGCATTCCCTGCCAACGGTGTGACTCTGTGACTCTTGACATCTTAACAGGACCTTGCCAGGAAGATAAGTAGAAAACAGATTGGGAGAGAACCCAC
The DNA here is from genome assembly GCF_000951035.1 of Colobus angolensis palliatus. Lineage (NCBI taxonomy): Eukaryota > Metazoa > Chordata > Mammalia > Primates > Cercopithecidae > Colobus > Colobus angolensis. The sequence goes on from NW_012114710.1 coordinate 6,729,064, forward strand.
TTTCCATTTCCCCCTGCCCCACAATCCATTCCTTTTGTTTATACTCAGAAAAACTGAAGAAACATCCAAGTAAGTGTGGGGCCTGAAACTTATGTAATTTGGGAGTAGACCCTTTAAGGAAACAAATACAAAATTATATATACAAAATTAAGTATAAAAATTATTTATTAATGATAAAAAGCAATTCATTAAAATTACAGACTTTAAAAAACTGACTAAAACAACAAACATCAGAACATCCAGAAAAACAATGTAATATTTTAATTAGTGACAACTTACTTGAACAGAAATAACTGCCAACTCAACCAATATATCCCACGAAATCCAAACTAAATGTATCCAGGATTCAGTTTCCCGTTAGCCAGTTTTCAAAAATGCCTCCAGCTACTCCAGCATGACAGGATTAACAGGAGAAATAATGGCAGAAGAGAAGCTTGAGTGAAAGAGACGACAGCGGTTAAAATACTGTGCTTTTTCAAAATGTACAATATCACAGGACTGTGATCACACTGCTAGGTCGCTTCTGGGACTTTGGAAGAGACTGTATAACTGAGGGGCCCTGAAACTTCAGCTCCATCAGCTTCACAGTAAGTCTGCTTTAGAGGGAAATCCAGGTGACAGTTTTTCATCTGCCTAATAACAGGGGTCACTACCTAAGACCTCTCAGCATCTCAAATAGCATTTAGTCAAATGAAAAACTCAGAGGCCTTCTTGGTTTGCTATAAATATTGCTAGCTTTAGTTCCAGTTAGAAGTTCTACAGTATGGACACATTTATTTATTTAAAATGCCAATAAATACATGTAAAGTGTATGTATATATATCTCAAGCATTCATATATGTGAGGCAATGGTGAAAATAACAGAGAATCTTAGCCCTCAAAGGCTTATTGTTGATGGAGGATTACAAATAAGTAAATATCACAATACAAAGTGATTAAGGGATATTACAAGAAAAGTACCGCATGGCAACCTGCTGGAGGGATACAACTCCTCCACAAAGTCAAAGCTAGGACTTGAAGGATGAATTAAGAGTTTCCCAATGAAGGTGGGAAGGAAATGGCAACAGTGTAAAATTCCCGATGGAAAGAACTGGATATAACAGAGTTCATGGCATGACTAAAAAATTGGAAAAAAATAGATAACTAAATTGTGCTATGAGATGTAGGAATGGTATTCGTGGGCGTAGGTTTTGCAGAGGAGATGCAAGTGGGAAGGGTTATAGGTATAACATCAGGCAGTAACTTATGGGTCATATGAATGGGTGGGCTTTCCCACAAGAATATTGGGGAAATCACTGAAGAGTTTTAAGCAGGGAGAGTCCTGATAAAAGCTGTATTCTTTTGTATTATTTTTCTTAAAGAGCCCACTCCCAAATTACATATTTTTGAAAAGATGGCTCTGACTATACTGTGAAGAATGGTTTGAGTGGGATTTGATTAAAACCAATAGGGACCATTAGGCACCTTTTTTAGTAATCTAGGCAAGAGTTAATGGGGAGTACATTCAAGTGATAGTTAGGGTGTATCACGATAGAACTTAGGAACTTAGGATGAACGTAAGAGAGGAAAAAAGAACAAGAGGCAAGTGCTTTGCCTGATAATAGGATGCCATTCACAGAATAAGAAAACAGACCAATTTTTGACATCTTGAGTTTGAAGTGCTAAAAGATATCAGGAGAGAAGATCCAGGAGGCAGATGGATAAAAGGTAGCCAGAGCTCTAAACAGATATCTGGCTTCCTTTAGAGATGTGTAAGTCCTTACTACAGAGGAATTTGAATTAATAACTTCTGACAAAATCATGGAGTGGGATGGAAGTGTGTGATTCAAACCTGATCTGGGTTCATGTTGGGTCTCACTCATCAGGTCCTTGTTCACATTCAGTTTCTCAGTTACACTAGACTGTAAACTCTATAAAGGAAGGGGCCAAATTTGCCTTGTTCATTGTTGTATATCCAGTATTGAGAACAGTGCCAGCTACATGGTGGATACTGAACAAATATTTGTTAAATGAAAGAATGAGTAGCATCAGTTAAAGAACAAGCAGCAAAGAATTCATAAAAGAGATTGAATTGCAAAAAAAAAATAGTAAAAGTATCAGAATTTTTTAGTGTCATAAATTCCACAGAAAGAGAGGGTTTAAAAGAAGGAATGGTCAACTGAGTCACCTGTAAGAGAGAGGTCAAATATGAAAATGTCTAAAACACATAAATTAGATTTAGCAAGAATGAAGGTTGTTGCTTACCTTGACATAAATTTCAGCTTAGATATTTGGCTATGCTGTTTCAATTGAACATGTCAGAGAGGCACAAACTATCACCTCTTTTGGAGGTTTCTCCCATCTTCAGGATCTAATCAAGTTCCTGAGGCGGTTTGGCACTTGGGAATGTTGTGGGAGGGTGGTTTTCACCTATTGATACATACAGGATGCTTCTAACTTAGACATCCCCTGTTTGTGCTTTCAGGGGCTCTTAAGTTCTGAGGCTCCCACTCGACTTCTGTGCCACACTTTGGACACAAGCATCCATGGTCCCAATGGCTAGATACACAAGGAAGATATTTCTTTCTGGGGCCTCCTAAAGAGCAAGGCCTTTGTCCTCTTGATCTACTGACCTCACTGGGAAGGGCCACATTTATGAGGCTACTTGCCCTTCTTCTCTCCTACCCTCAACCCAAATGCATCCTTCAACAGGGAGAGGGAATGACAAGGCACACATAGCAATTCTTCTCTCTCCTTTCCCATATATTTTATTTACCGTCTAAACATCTTTTTCACAATGGAATTAAAGAGAAGACTCAAAGTCACATTCTAATTTCTCCCTGGTCAATCATCCTCTTGAGAAAATGATCAAAGAGGCAAGTACCTGCTTAAATAGGGAGAAAGAGATGTGTGAAATATTGTAATTATTTGATATTAATAACTTAAAGATAGTTCCATTCATATAAGGACAATATATTTTTCAGAAGCTTGACTCTAAAAGAAAGGAGCATGGAAGCTGGAGGCAGATGTGGGTTTGAGTGGGGGTTTCATTTTGTAAGAAGAAAAAGACTTAAGTATATTTAAATAATAGTGGGAAAGGGCCAATAGAAAGAGAGAAATAGAAATAGGAAGAAAGAGGGATTTATCAATAGAGTGAGGTCCCTGTGAGGGTTATAGGGGCTGGGACCCAGATCACTGTGGAGTCCAATAATCTTAGACTGAAAGAAGAATGTCTCTTACAGTCCAGAATGAAGGAGGGAGGGTGGTTTTATAGGCTCCTCAGTGAGAAATAGAGGGATATCCATTGCAGTAGCATCTAGTTTCTCAGAGAAGTAGAAGGCAAGGCAGCACACAGAGGTCTAGGTTTGAGGAGAATGGAGGTTTGGGAGAAAAAATAAATTCTGAGCTTTGAGGGCCCAGTTTGGGTCACTGACTGTAGTTTTAATGGTACTCGTCTTAATGGTTCTATAATTTTCTTTAGCAGGACTTGGCAGTACAGATTTAGACAAAGAGCAGGCGAACATTAAGGTTGAGCCTAGTTCGGAGTTTTGCTAAGAAAGTGTAATGGATGGGCAGAAGAGTTTTCTTAACTTGTTTATTAAAAGTAAGAATAATGGGTAGACAGTGGCTTTCATTTATGAGCAAAAATGCTCATCCTAGCTCTTGCACCTGCTCACCTAAACTCCCCCTCCCACAAAGGGTAGAGCAGTAAGTGAGTGGAGTTCACCCTTGCCAGTGCCTGTGCATTCCAGTTACTGCCAGCAAAGGGGTCAGGGAAATATCCTGCTTCAGTTTGGGGCGGGTCTGCTGGATTTATGAGGCCTTAGATATTCAGACATGCTGTAATGAACATCATCCTGATCATTCCAAGCTGCTTTTGGTTGATACTTGTTGTTCCTGTATAATAATTCTACTTTCACATGGTTTCTGGGAAGTTGAGAATGTGTGGAAAAATTGAGATCAGATTTAGAGAGGAACACCAGAAAAGACTGCAAAGCAAGCGAGAAACAGGTGAACCAGGAAAAACCCCCACCCATTCCACTGGATTTAAGAGATGTTGGATGATGTTTTAGGCCTCAATGATATTATCTGTCCTAGAACCAGCATGTATTTTCCAGAGTGGGCAAATATTTTCTCCTCAAACCCCTGGATGCTCTGCTTGGATCTGGAAATGTCCCAGTCAGTACCTCACAGGAGGCTAAATGGTTTAAGAATAAACCGCAATTTAATATAACTTTAAAAGTTAAAAGAGGTTTTATGTTTGTTTGTTTATTTAGTAGCCCTGTTCCTGTTTCTATGTTGGCCATTCAGAAGCACCACCCTGAGTGGTTCTGACAGCTCATTCATACTGCCTGAGCCTACCAATAATTTGTCTGCAATATTGGCTTCTTCCAGAGCATTCAATCAAGAATTTGCACTATGAGGAGGTCATGGAAAACCACAACAATGAAAGCAAAGGATGGATTGGGTTAAAAGGCAAGGCTAGGGAAATTGTATTCATAATAGGAGAAAACAGTTCAGGATATGAAAACAGGCTGAAGATCTATACCAGGTTGACACAGAAGGTGATGCAGAAATGACTAAACATGAATCAAAGGCAAATAGATATTGGAAGCTGCAGTATGTCACATAGTGTGTGGTCCTGCACTCTGCTCAATAATTTATTTCTCACTTGAATGAGGGCATAGATATCTAAGACATTTATCTTTTTTTCCCTCATACTATTCCAGTCCTTTGCATGTGCTTGGTTTTGTGTAATTCACACTAACTTTGTTAATGAAGTCACTGAGGTTCATCCTGTCCGTCTCCTGGCATCTACAGAATCCACAACCTTGGCCTGTCACAGCCTCAGAGATTCAGGCTCCATCTCTGTCCCCTCCAGGCCTAACCCTATTTTTTATACCAGAGCATCAAAAGTGAATGTGTGTTATCTTTGCAACAGTATGTGAGGATACTTAAAATTGACACTTGGTGAGGGAACTTCATCCCTCCCAGTGACATGGTTATTTATTGAGTCTTTCATTTAATTCTGTGCTGAGTCATGTATTGCTCCAGCCAGGTAGGTCTTAAACTAGGAATGACCCTCAGGCACAATCCTGGCATTGAAAAGCCCTGTTGTATGAGGATAAGGTATTTGAGTGCAATGCTGGATGAAAGTATATGTATAGAGTATACCCAGAGACGGAGCCCCAAAACTCAACTTGGAGAACCTCTTCTTCTTTCTTATAATTTCTAATCAACTGCATTCTTCATTTGCTGAACACTTTCCAAGAAATTCGAGGCTGAGTATGATTCTCCACTTTGTGGGAGACTGATGAAAAGCTTTGAGTCAGGCAGTAAAGAGAATTGGAGAGAGAATGTGTACCAAAGCACATTATTAGGGAACTTCATGAGTGTAAGAAAATGCTTTTCTGTCTTTTGTCCAACTTTTTTTTAACAACCCTATAAAACAAACAAAGCAGATGAGAAACAGAAATACAGAGCCACAGGCTCTGAGACTTAAGTAGGCATCTTAGCTAAGTTACTCAGTTAGAGGTTCACGATGAGAGGACTGGACTCTGCATTTTTAAATTTAATTTACATTATTAATGTTTTTTAATTTTAAACTTTTGAAGTCTGAAATCTGTAAACAGAGCTCTGAGATCGTCCACAAGGAAGATCCAGGGATGAACATCAGGACTTCCTGGGGGCACTTGCAAAATGGAGATGCTTTGGTCTCACTCCACACCTCCTAAATCTAAACTCCCAGAAAGGCCTCACCATGTGAACCTTTACAGAGTGCTTCAGGCGACTGTGATGGGTTCCAAAGTTAAGAACCATTAAACTATACCATGTCACCAAAAACAAGAAGAAAACCAGTAGAAATGACTACATGGAGTTAATTTTCTGTCATTTTCTAAGATTAAAGATCCTTATGACAAGAACAGTTTCCCTTCTGTCAGATAGAGTATATTTAAGGTTAAGTATCTAGAATAATGAATGTAAATATATCTTATTCTAGGAATAGATGTCAGAAAGGCTGACTGCTTGGCCTAGGAGGAAAAAATATATCTAGAAAGTTGAACATAGATTCAACCACACTTAACAGTAAATACTAGCAATGAATTAGTGTGTTATTGAAGCTGGTCAGTTGACTGGATATAGCCAGGAGAGTGTCTTGCAATAGTTTTTATGTGCTCTGGAGAATCATTTTTGTTTCAATCCACCACAGTTGAAGCAAATTTTAAAATATATTAATCACCCTTTATAGTTCCCTGTGATGGTTAATATTGAGCGTCACCTTGATTGGATTGAAGGATGCAAAGGATTGTTCCTGGGTGTGTCTGTGAGGGTGTTGCCAAAGGAAATTAACATTTGAGTCAGTGGAGTGGGAGAGGCCAACTCACCCTCAGTCTGGGTGGGCACCTTCTATCAGCTGCCAGTGAGGCTAGGACAAAAGCAGGCAGAGGAACGCAGAAGGACTAGACTGGCTAAGTCTTCTGGCCTCCATCTTTCTCCTGTGCTAGATGCTTCCTGCCCTCAAACATCAGACTCCAAGTTCTTCTGCTTTGGGACTCTTGGACTTACACCAGTAATTTGCCAGGGGCTCTCAGGCCTTCAGCCACTGACTGAAGGCTCCGCCGCTGGCTTCTCTACTTTTGAGGTTTTGCGACTCAGACTGGCTTCCTGGCTCCTCAGCTTGCAGATGGCCTATTACAGGCTCACGCCTGTAATCCCAGCACTTTGGGAGGCTGAGGCAGGGGGATCACGAGGTCAGGAGATCAAGACCATCCTGGCTACCATAGTGAAACCCCGTCTGTACCAAAAAAATACAAAAAAATTAGCCGAGCATGGTGGCAGGCGCCTGTAATCCCAGCTACTCAGGAGGCTGAGGCAGGAGAATGGCATGTACCCACGAGGCAGAGTTTTCAGTGAGCCGAGATCATGCCACTGCACTCCAGCCTGGGCAACAAGAGTGAGACTCTGTCTCAAAAAAAAAGAAAAAAGAAAGAAAGAAAGAAACGCCATGTATGAATAATCCACAGGACCATCATACTCAATGGTGAAATTTTAAAAGCTTAAAGTAGCTTGACATAGCATTGAAAGGTCCAGCCAGAGCAACCAGGCAAGGAAAATAAACAAAGGGCATCCACATGGACAAGAAAGAGACAAAACTATCTTGAAACTATCTCTGTTCACAGACAACAGGATCTCATGTGTAGAAAATTCCAAAGATTACACATACATAAACTGTTCGAACTAATACATGAATTTAGCAAAGTTGCAGGATACAAAATCAACAAGAAAAAATTAATTTTACTTCAACACACCAACAATGAATACTCTAGAAAAGAGACTAAGAAAGCAATAACATTAACAACTATATATATACACACACATATATATACAAAATATATATATATATATAACCACTAAGAAATTAACCAAGAAGGCAAAAGACTCAGACACTGCAAACCACAAAACATTTCTGAAAGAATTTAAAAAGATGCAAACAAATGGAAGATGTTTGTGCTCTCCTCATTGTGTCTCCAGGCTGTACTCACACTTTCTATTCTACCTTTCTTTGCTCACAGTTCTGTTATCCACTTCAAGCAATTCTCCTTCCTTCCTCCTTTCTTTTCTCTCTCTTGCTGTCTCTACTTCATTGGCTTTTCCCCAGCTTCCCACAGTACAATAAATATTCTTCCACTCTCTTCCTCTTCCTCATTCACATTCACTTGGGAGCCAAAAATTTCCCCCATACCATATATGAATTATATTAATTGTCCAATACAAGAAAATCTAAAAGAAAAAAAATGTAGATTAGTGGTTGCTTCAGGCTAGTGGAGGAGGCTGGGAGGAATAGGAGGGTAATAGCTAAAGGTTGTGGAGTTTCCTTTAGAGGTGATAGAAATGTTCTAAAGTTGACTATAGTGTTGCTTGCACATACACATGATTGTTATAAACATGAAAAAGCAAATTGTATGTAAATGCATTTCAATAAACTTTTTTATTTAAAAGTAAAAACAAAATATTATGAACAATTTTATACATACAAATAAACACACATACAGCTGTCCTTCAGTACCTATACAGGATTGATTTCAAAACCCCCCCACAGATACAAAAAATCCTAAATACTCAAGTCCTTTATATAAAATGGAGTATTACTTGCATATAACATATCTCACTTTAAATAAGCTCTGCATCACTTATAATACAATGTAGATGTTATGCAATCAGTTATTAAACAGTATTGTTTGTTTAGAGGATATTGTTTAGAGGATACTGTATGGTTTGTTTAGAGGATAACACTCGTTATCAATAGTTGTTTAGAGGATATTGATAGCAAAATATCTGTACGTGTTTAGTACAGATAAACCATCATAGGCCTAACTACATATTTGATTCATAGTTTGTTTGAATCCACAGATGTGGAACCCATAGATATTGAGGGCTGACACTGTGTATGTGTGTGTGTGTGTGTGTGTGTGTGTGTGTATAGAAAAATAAAATCAACACCCTGTATCTATTATCTGCTTAATAAAATTTTGCCATTACTTTTGAAGCTGGCAGTATGGTCTTTCCCAAATACAACTCTTTGCCTTCCCATCATTCATCTGAAGTTTTGAAAAATTATTATTCCTTTGATTTTCATTTTAATTACACTTTGTATATAGGTATCTCTAAATAATATATTGTTTAACTTTGTAAGTTTTAAAACATTCTACAAAGCTACATGCTATATATACTTCTGTAATTTTCATTTTTCTTTCAATATTATATTTTTGAAAGCCTTCTATGCATGTTTTAAATAATTTCTTATTGAACTATATATATGTATTTCATAAATTAGCCTCTAAATTAAAGATACTAAAACTGACCTATATATATGTATTTCATAACTATACATTTTTCATAAATTAGCCTCTAAATTAAAGATACTAAAACTGACCTATATATATGTATTTCATAACTATATATATATTTCATAAATTAGCCTCTAAATTAAAGACACTAAAACTGACCTCAGAGAGAATTATTGGGAGATAATGAAAGTAAAGTGTTTATAGGAGTACCTGACCCATTGTAGGCATTCACTAGTACATACATAATATTAATAGTATATACAATATTACAATTATTAATAATTATATATTGTAGTGATTGCAGCTTTCTTCTTGAATCTATATTATTTTATGAGCTGCACTATGCATAAACAGTTTTTTAAAAAATTTTAGTTTCAGGGGGTACATGTGCAGGTTTGTTACGTGGGTAAGTTATGTAATGCTGAGGTTTGGGCTTCTAGTGAATCTATCACCCAAACAGTGAACATAATATCCAATAGGTAGTTCTTTTACCCTCACCCTTCCCACCTACCCTCCTCCCTTTTGGAGTTCTTAGTATATATTATTTCTATCTTTACTCCTATGTGTAGCCATTGTTTAGCTCCCACTTATAAGTGAGACCGTGCAGTATTTGATTTTCTGCTTCTGAGTTATTTCATGTAGAATAATGGCCTCCAGCTCCGTTTATATTTCTGTGAAGAATGTGATTTCATTATTCACTATGGCTATGTAGTATTCCATGGTGTATATATGCCATGTTTTCTTTATCCAGTCAACCACTGATGGACACTTAGGTTGATTCCTTGACTGTGGTATTGTCAATAGTGTTGCAATCAACAGGTGTTTTTTTGATAAAATGATTTCTTTTCCTTTTCCAATAAATGGGATTGCTGGATCAAATGGTACTTCCATTTTTATTTTTTTTGAGAAGTTTCCACACTGTTTTCCATAGAGGTTGTGCTAATTTACATTCCCATCAACAGTTTATAAGCATTACATTTTTTTTTCCACATCCCCATCAACATCTGTTAGTTTTTTGGCTTTTTAATAGAAGCCATTCTGACTGGTGTGATATGGTATCTCATTGTGGTTTTAATTTGCATCTCTCTCACAATTAGTAATGTTGAGCATTTTTTTCATGCTTATTGGCCAATTGTATGTTTTCCTTTGAGAAGTGTCTGTTCATGTCCTTCACCCACTTTTTATTGGGGTTATTTGATTTTTGCATGTTGAATTGATTATGTTCCTTGTAGATTCTGAATATTAGCCATTTGCCAGATGCATCACTTACAAATATTTCTCCCAGTCTGTATGTTGTCTGTTTCTTCTGTTGATTTTTTTTCTGCAGTGCAGAAGCTTTTTAGCTTCATTTAGTCTCATTTGTCTATTTTTGCTTTTGTTGCATTTGCTTTTGAGGTCTTAGTTATGAATTCATTGCCTGTCCAGAAGTTTTTCCTAAGTTTTCTTCTAGAATTTTTATAGTTTGAGGTCTCACACTGAAGCCATTAATCCATTTTGAGTTAATTTTTGTATATGGTTTGACATAGGTTTCCAGCTTCATTCTTCTGCATATGGCTTACCAGTTTTTCCAGCAACATTTATTGAATAGGGTATCCCTTCCCCATGGTTTCTTTTTGTTCTCTTTTTTGAAGACCAGTTAGTTGTAGGTGTGTGGCTTTATTCTGGGTTTCCTATTCTGTTTTATTGATCTGTGTGTCTACTTTTGTATTAGTACCATGCTGTTTTGATTACTAGAGGCTTGCAGTATAGTTTGAAGTCAGGTAGTGTGATGGCTTCAGCTACCATTATAATCTGTGTTTGAATTTTCCAGATGCTTAAGACATTCAGCATTTTTTATGTGTTTATTGGCTATTTAGATATCCTCTTTTGTGTAGTTCCTATCAGGTGTTTTTTTCATTGTTTTCTTAGATTATCTGTCTTTTCTTATTGATTTGTAAAAGTTCTTTATATTTTTTGAATATGAGCTTTTTCTGTCTTTAGTCCTATCTTTTAATGATTAAAGTTTCTAATTTTAATCTAGCCCAATATATAAACATTTTCTCATATAATTGGTGCTTTTTGTGTCCTGTTTAAGAGAGCATTGCCGCCACGAAAAGCCTAGACTCTGGAGCCAAATAACCAGAATTTGAATCCCAACAGTTCACTCACTGAAGTGTAGCTTGAACACATTATTTAACCTCTATATGCCTCAATATTCTAAGATAATAGTAGCTCCTAACTTGGGGTTGTTATGAGATTTAAATAACTTGATATACTTAAAGTGCTTAGAAGAGTGCCTGACACATAGTAAGAACTACATTTGGCATTTGCTAGAATGTGCCTTTCCTAATGCACAATCTCATAGACCTCTGTCATTTTTTAGCTTCCATCATAAGAGTTTTGGTTATTATTATCTGACTAGATGATTACCTAGATGCCTGCCTTCAACATGAATACATATGAACTTGTTACCTTAATCCCAGTGGTCTCCACTGACTCAACTAGAGAAAAACAATCAGAGAAATAAAGATAATCCCCAAAGTAGCAGCATGTCTGCCAATGACAGTTACCATATCCAATCAGTTTTTCCTCTCTTCATCCTGGCTGTCAATGACATTATATCTTAAGTTTAAGGTCTTGATTTCATTTTTTAGTAATGAAAAGGAACAATCCTAGCTGTCTTTGAGATTATTATATTTCTAATTTCTCATTATTGTTCTTGACCTTTGGTAAAACACAAGGGAGAGCTTCGTAGCTTGCCATGCCCACAATTGTGTCCTACAGCCACTGTATTCACTTCTGCTCTGACTTAAGAATCAAGTACTTTTATATGTGGCTTATTCAACATGCTAATAAACTGAGTTCCTTTAGGGAGGAAACTGGGTCTTATAGCAGGTAGAATTTTGCTGTCACTTAGTAGCTCATCATGAGTTGATGATATTGATTTAATGAATATAATATATATAGCAAATTGTATATATGTTATGACATAATATAGCATACATTCTTTGCAGATATGCATCTAGTTGGATAAATAAGTGAATACCTAACTTTTCTAATTTAAATCTTGATTAGGGCTCAGCCCACTGTTGGGGTGGGTGGCTTGTTGTAACCACTGATTATATGCAGCAGACTTCAAGCCCACTTAACTCTAAGATGATTCCAACCCTGATTTATCTATCTGATCATCAGAAAAAATTGTCAGTCACATAATATGTGTAAGGCATTGTATTAAATGCTGTGGAGAACACAGGAAAATAAAAAGATGTGTTCCCTACCACTTAGAGGAATCTTGATCCTGTTGAATGATACTTATAAGCCAATATTTATCAAACTTTGGTTTTACAGAAATTGCATGGAAAATGTATAAAGTGTCCACGCTCCATCTGCAAAACTTTTGATTTAGTAGATCTAGGTCTCAGACTAGAAATATGCATTTTAAACACACACTCTGGTAATTCTGAGACAGAATGATGTAGGGCCCATAGTTCAAGAAGCACTGATCTACACTGTAGATGCAAACTTTAGAGGCAGGATTCTAACTGCTGCATACTATTAAAGCCAAGCCAATAGGCTTCAGTGAGTGGTGAAAGATATTTTGGTCCATCTAGATCATAGTGGGTCTCTCAATCTTCTTATCTTGAGAATTGGGCTAAATAACAACTGAGGACTTGGAATTCTGATAACATAATCCTCAAATAAAATTAGTAATACTTCTAATATTTAAACTATACATGACAGATTTAAAATAAAAAATTTAATAAATCTTAATCTATAGCTGAGTTTGCTGGATAGTTAATGGAAATCCACAGTTGTCAGAGATAAAGATAAAAGAAGAAGTTTAAGTAAATGAGCAATCTCATATTTCTTCAACTCTGGAAGGCAGAGAATAACACCTAGACATGTGGGCCTATATGAAGCTGAAAATTAGAGCTCAGGCCTTGCATAAAGCAGGAGCTCCAGTAACTCACTAACTCTGAAGGGAGTAGGAATCTTGTTCCCACAGGCCTTTCTGGGAAAAAGTCTGTCATAAAAAATAGATGTTCTGGCCTGTGAGTCTTATGGGGTTGGAGTCTCATTTTACATTATTCATGTAATTCTATGGTTCCCAAGACAAAAAACTAACAAAAGATTATGAGGTGACTGGCAGAAGAAAACAAAACCACTGAGGAGGAATACTTGCAAATTTCAAAACATAAAGATTTCCACAGGTGAGGAACAGCCCCAATGAAGATGAGATCACAGTAACAATTTACAAAATATGTGAGCAACAATCAGTCATGAATGAAAAATCAGATGAAATGAATATGACATTAAGCACCTAAAGACTTGAAACAATAGAAAGGTAGTCATAAAGAAAATTTTAAAATAAGTAACTTTAAAATGATTAATGAATTTTAAAAGATAAACATCTTACAGAATAAAACCAAGTAGGAATTTAAAATAAAAAATTAGTTGAAATTAAAGACTTGATGATTATTTAAATAACATAGTGGCAATAGCTACAGAGAAATCAGTAAACTAAAAGATGGCTCTGAGGATAGAAAAAAAAAACAAGTCAATATTTATATAACGTTTGTTCTGTAAGGAGAGAATACTAATATTTAAAATAAATAGCCATAAATTTTCAAGATTTAATTAAACTCATAAATCTTTAACTTGAAAAATTATAAAATGCCAAAAGCAAGAATCATTTTTTAAAAATCCAAATCAAGTGATTCCTTAGGGAAACTTTGGAACACCAAAGGCAAAGGAAAATTTAAAAGCAACCACAGGTAACAGACAAATTTTTCACACAGAAACAATTACAATTAGGGCAGACTTTTCAACAGTGATAAAAGAAGTAATGAAAACAATGTAATAACATCTTCCTAGTAGTAAGGGAGAATAAATTTTAACTTAGTATGTAAACCCAGATAAACTGTTATTCAAAAGTGAGAAAGAAATACAGATATTTTTCAAGCAAACACATTGAGAGAATTTACCGTTAATAACTACTGAAGGCTGTACCTCAGAAAGAAGGAAGTTGAACTCAAAAGGAGAAAAGGGGATGCAAGAGAATGCTAAAATATAATGACAACAACATAATACATGCATGAATCAATCTACATAATTGACTAAATGAAGGAAAAAAGAATTACTAATATGATAGAGTAGTTATAAATAAGATCAAATCAAAAGGAAAATAATTTGGACTATGAAGGAGGTTGATGATCTGAGTTAAAGAATTCAAAATCCTCATATTATTTGGGAGAAAGATGGAGTAGTTTTATAAATTTCAGACATTGTTAAGTCAAATATTCATGTTAAGTATTTAAGAATAAATAATAAAAAGAAAATAGAAATAGATTGTATAACTTTTAAACTAATAAAGGGCAAAAAGGAAACAATAAAAGCTCATCCTATTTCAAGGATGTCCATTCAATGTGGGACTAAAAGATCTAGCCAGAGCAATCAGACAAGAAAAAAAAAAAAAAGGCATCCAAATTGGAAAAGAGGAAGTCAAATTATCTCTGTTTGCTGATGATGCGATCTTAGACCTAGTAAATCCTAAAGACTCTGCCAAAAGATTCCTAGATTTGAAAATTAATTCACTGAAGTTACAGGATATAAGCCCAAAATACAATAATCAGTACTCTTTCTATACACCAATAAAAATAAGGCTGAGAATCAAATCAACCCAAACCTAGGTTTACATTTAACTAAGGAGGTGAAAGGTCTCCACAAGAAACACTACAAAACAAGAATGAAAGAAATTGTAGATGACACAAACAATTGGAAAGACAGCCCATGTTCATGGATTGGAAGAATCAATATCTTTAACATGATCATACTGTGCAAGGTAACTTACAGATTCAATACAATTTCTATCAAAATACCAATGTCATTTTTTACAGAATTAAAAAACACAATCCTAAAATCTATATGGAACAAAATAAAGAGCCCAGAGAACAACAGCAATCCGAAGTGAAAAGAACAAACCTGCAGATATTGCATTAACTGACTTCAAATTTACTACAAGGCTATAGTACCCAGAAACAGCATGGTACTTGTATAAAAAATAGATATATAGATCAATGGAACAGATAGAGAACTCGGAAATAAAGCCACATACATACAGCCAACTAATCTTTGACAAAGTTGACAAAAACCTACACTAGGGAAAGGATATCTTGCTCAATAAATTGTGCTGGGAAAATTGGATAGCCACATGCAGAAGAATGAAACTGAATCCTATCTCTAACCATATACAAATATTAACTCAATATGGATTAAAGACTTAAATGTAAGACCTGAAACTGTAAAGATTCTAGAAGGAAACCTAGGAAAAACTCTTCTGGACATTGGCCTAGGCAAAGAATTCATGACTAAGACACCAAAAGCAAATGCAACAAAAGTGAAAATAGACAAATGGGATTTCATTAAACTTTTTGGTTTAATTTAAAAGTTTATTTCTCTGCACAGCAAGAAACAAACAAACAAACAAACAAAAAAAACCAACAGCATTAACAGACAACCTACGTACAGAATGGGAGAAAATATTTGCACACTGTGCATCTGGAAAAGGACTAATATCCAGAATCTACAAGGTGCTCAAACCACTCAACAACAACAAAACCCAAATAACCTTGCTAGAAAGTGGGCAAAGGGTGTGTGGAGACATTTTGCAAAAGAAGATATACAAATAGACAACGAGCATATGAATAAAATGCTCAACATCACTAATCATCAGAGAAATACAAATTAAAACCACCATGATACAGTCTCACATCAGTGAAAATAGCTATTACTAAAGTGTAAAAAAATAACAGATGTTGTCAAAAGTGTGGAGAAAAAGAAATGTTTATACATTGTTGGTGGGAATGTAAATTAGTATAACCTCTGTGTGAAACAATATGGAGGCCGGGCGCAGTGACTCACACCTGTAATCTCAGCACTTAGGGAGGCCAAGGCAAGTGGATCACGATGTCAGGAGATCAAGACCATCCTGGCCAACATGGTGAGACCCCATCTCTACTAAAAATACAAAAAAATTAGCCAGGTGTGGTGACGGGCACCCGTAGTCCCAGCTACTCAGGAGGCTGAGGCAGGAGAAATGGTGTGAACCTGGGAGGCGGAGCTTGCAGTGAGCTGCACCACTGCACTCCAGCCTAGGCGAGAGAGCAAGACCCTGTCTCAAACAAAACAAAACAAATGAACAAAAGCAATATGGAAAGCTCTCAAAAAAACTAAAAATGGAACTACCGTTGGATCCACAATTCCACTTCCTGTGTATCTTCCTAAAGAGAAAGAAATTATTATATCAAAAAGCTACCTCCATTTGTATTCTTGTCATGGCACTATTCACAATAGCAAATACAAGCAATCAACCTAAGTGTCCATCAATGAATGAATGAATAGATAAAATGTGGTATAGATGCCACATATATATATATGGCTATATATTATCTATAAATATCTCTATCATGACATCTATCAGTCTGTCCATATATACATACCATGGAATACTACTGTACCATAAAACAGAATAAAATCATGTATTTTGTATCAACATGGATGTAACTGGAGGACATCATGTTAAGTGAGATAACTCTGAAACAGAAAGTCAACTACCCCATGTTCTAACTTGTAAGTGAGAGCTAAATAATGTGTACACATGGACAGAGAATATGGAATTATAGACAGTAGGGGCTTACAAAGATGGAAGAGTAGGAGAAGAGTGACGGATGAGAAATTATCTAATGGGTACAATGTACATTATTTGAGTAATGGTTACATTTTAGCCCAGACTTTACTGCTATGCAATATATCCATGTAAGAAAACTGCACTTGTACCCCTAAATCTGTAGAAATAAAAATTTTAAAATGAAGCAAATTATAAAAAGAAAAATGTGTTATATCCAATAGAAGTTAACAAGAATGAAAAAATGTAGTAAAGCTAATGTTAAATAAAACAGAAGAATATGCTAAAATAAATCCAAGAATATGAATAAGTCCTACTAATGTAAACAGACTAAACACAGTAGTTAAAAGAAATAGCCTCTCAAATTAAAAAAACAAAGCCAGCCAGAGGCTGCATATAAAAAATGCATCTAGAACAAACAAGAAAGCTTGAAGGTAAGTGAGTGTTTGCTCTCACTTCTCTAGTTCTTTTAATTGTGATGTTAGGGTGTTGATTTTAGATCTTTCCTGCTTTCTCCTGTGGGCATTTAGTGCTATAAATTTTCCTCTAAATACTGCTTTAGCTGTGTCCCAGAGATTCCGGTAATGTGTGTCTTTGTTCTCATTAGTTTCAAAGAACTTATTTATTTCTACCTTAATTTTGTTATTTACCCAGTAGTCATTCAGGAATAGGTTGTTCAGTTTCCATGTAGTTGTGCAGTTTTGAGTGAGTTTCTTAATCCTGAGTTCTAATTTGATTGCACTGTGGTCTGAGAGACCGTTCTGATTTACACTGTTTTGCATTTGCTGAGGAGTGTTTTACTTCCAATTATGTGGTCAATTTTAAAATAAGTGTGATGTTGTGCTGAGAAGAATGTATATTCTGTTGATTTGGGGTGGAGAGTTATGTAGATGTTTATTAGGTCTGCCTGGTCCAGAGCTGAGTTCAAGTCTGAATATCCTTGTTGATTTTCTGTCTTGTTGATCTAATATTGACAGTGGAGTGTTAAAGTCTCCCACTATTATTGTGTGAGAGTCTAAGTCTCTTTGTAGGTCTCTAAGAACTTGCTTTATGAATCTGGGTGTCCCTGTATTGGGTTCATATATATTTAGAATAATTTGCTCTTCTTGTTGCATTGATTCCTTTACCATTATGTAATGCCCTTCTTTGTCTTTTTTGATCTTTGCTGGTTTAAGATCTGTTTTATCAGAGACTAGAATTGCAACTCCTGTTTTTGTTTGTTTGTTTGTTTGCTTGCTTGTTTGCTTTCTATTTGCTTGGTAAATATTCCTCTATCCATTTATTTTGAGCCTATGTGCGTCTTTGCACTTTAGATGGGTCTCCTGAATACAGCACACGGATAGGTGTGATTCTTTATCCAATTTGCTAGTCTGTGCCTTTTAATTGGGGCATTTAGCCCATTTACATTTAAGGTAAATATTGTTATGTGTGAATTTGCAGGATGAGAACATTTTAAGAGTTACAAACACCAAGTATTGGCAAGAATATGAAAAAGTAGAAACCAGCATAATGTTTATGTGAATATATACTGGTAAAACTACTTTGAACTGCGATTTAGCAATACCCTAAAAAGCTAAAGATGTTCATGTTAATGATTCAAAAAGTCTATGCCTAGATTTCCAGACAACTAGAAAGCAAAGAAAATTTTTAGAATTGTACAAGGATATTCATTACACCAGTGTTATAACAAAAAGGAGAAACAGCCTAACTGTCCATCAGTAGGAAATAAATATACCATAGTTTATTCATATATTAAGTACCATAAAGCAATTATAGTGGAGTGAGCAGATCTAAATGTATCATCAAGAACAAATTATCCCCAAAAAAGAAATGAAGAGTGAGAAAATCAAACTCACAAATGATATCCCTCTGGGATATTACTAATGAAACTATGTAAGAACATTAAAAAGTAGTGCAAAGTTAATGAATACATACATAAGTAGAACCTGTACAAAACCAAACATGGAAATATTACATACCAACTTCAATGTAATAGCTACCTCTGGAGAGCAGAGGAAGTGATTGATAGATGGGGTTTTGGCTGCATCTCTGGTGTTTTGTGTATGTTAGAAAAGTCTGAAGCAAATGTAGTAAAATCTTAACATCTCTTAAATCTGGATGCTGAGACTCTACTGTCTATCATATTATTTTTGTGCCTTATCGTAAGTTTGAAACATTTCAAAATAAAACACTACTGACCTATAGGTGTGACCAAATCAGACAATAAACACATAACCTCTATGCAAAACTGAGCCACAGGTCTACAGTGTCCCTGGTCAGCATAGTTTTGAGTTCTTAATCTGAAAAATTAAGTGCATTTAAAAAACCAACATGTGAGTATGGCCTAATCATTTTACACTAATCAATTAAACACTTTGTGCTACTGGGAGCTATTCTAGGAAGTCAAACCAGCAAAACTGTATAAACAAATCTCCTACAAATTTTTAAATGTACAAAAACTTTTCCTGGCTGAGTGTGGTGGCTCATGCCTGTAATCCCAGCACTTTGAGAGTCTGAGGCAGAAGGATTGCTTGAATCCAAGAGTTCAAGACCAGCCTGTTCAAGATAACAAGACTGTGTCTCCACAAAAGAAAAATTAAAAAATTAGTGGGGCGTGGTGGCACATGCCTGTAGTCCTAGCTACTTGTGAGACTGAAGTAAGAAGATTGCTTGACCTCAGGAGATTGAAGCTGCAGTAAGCAGTGTTCACGCCACTGCACTCCAGCCTGGGTGACAAAATAAAACCTTGTCTCAAAAAAAAGAAAAAAAAAAGGAAAAGGTTCAATAAAACAGAAAAAGACTTAAAACTTCTCAGTAAACTTATTCAGCATTGAGATTCCTATTGTGAAAGCAGGAGAATAATTTACCTGTCACTACCCGTGAGACCAACAATATCCTGAGATGCTGTAGAAGTGGAAGACAGACTATTGGCAGGGCAATGAGGTTCATGCTCAGTGTTGTAGATTCTTCATTCATGATCAAGATTTTGATCTACTTGATAGAGTGTATAAAGCTTATTTCTTTTCCTTTCCTTAATTTCCTTTTTCTCCTCCTCCCTATTCCTCTTCTTCTTTTTCTTCTGCTTATTGTTCTTGCTCTTTTTCTTCTCCATCAAATAATTAGCACTTGCTAAATGCTGGATACTATGTTTTACAAACGTTATCTCATTTAATTTTCACAGCAGTTAGGTAGATGTTTTCATTCCCATTCATCAGATGCTAGAATTGAGGCTTCAAGAAGTGAAAAATATGTACAAGTCATGCAGATCGTACTTGGAAAAGTCAGGATTAGAAACCAGGTTTGGGCTGGACATGGTAGCTCACGCCTGTAATCCCAGCATTTTGGGAGGCCAACGCGGGAAGATCACTTGTGGCCAGGAGTTTGAGACCAGCCTGGGCAACATACTGAGACCCTGTCTCCAGAGGGAAAAAAAAAAAAAAAAAAAAAACCGGCAAGTCTTGCCTGTTGTCCTAACAACTTGGGAAGCTAGGAGGATTGCTTGAGCCCAAGACTTTGAGGCTGCAGACAGCTATGATCATGTCGCTGAACTCCAGACTCGGTAACAGAGGGAGACCCCGTCTCCCATCTCTCTTAAAAAAAAAAAAAAAAAGAGAGAGAGAGAGAGAAAAGAAAAAAAAAGTTTGCCTGCGGTTTCAAATGCATGGATACTTGTAACTACTGTAAAATGAGACCTCCTAAAAAGTTGAATCACCTGAGGCACTATTTGAACTGAGTATCTTTGCTGAGTTTTAGTTTTTAAGAAGAGAAGCTTTTACCCTGGTCAGACCTTTTAACTATAAATCTACTAGAAAGCACTCTGAATCAGGAAAGAAAAATCCAGAAAGTTCTGATACCCTCAAACAGAATTTTTAGATGTCAGTTAGGACCCTTTCTTTAAAAAATTACCAATTCAGAATAGCTCTAATGAAAGAGGTAATTCATTCACTCAAAGTGTCATCTTTAGTGATCCAGGGTAAAGAGTTTTCTTCAGGCATGGCTCAATTTGGGTTACATAAAGTGTCATCCAGACTTGCTTTCTCTCAATTCTCTCACTTGATGACTTCCAGCACAGCCAGATTCATCCCTGGGGGCATCAGAAGAGCTACAGCAGCCTCTGATTCATAACCTCCCCATTTCAAGTGCAGAAGAAAAGATCAAAAGCCTTTTGGTGGGGGTAGGCCCCCTAAAAAGAACATGAAGTAGTTTAGGTCAGGTGACCAACTCTAAAATGCTCAACATTCCTTGGAAAGCATCTTGATTGTCTAGACCTTTGTCAAATGCTCTACCACTGGAATCAAGAGTGTAGGCCTGACAGCCCTCTGAGGTCATTCCAAGACAGTATACAGTCCTGGGGTCTCCTTGGAAATCTGTATAGATAACATTTCAAGGGCAATACCTTGTTGGTTTTGACTGGATATTCATATAAGCTTTTTAAAGAGTTGAGTGATAGAGCTAACTCTTATCTGTAAGTTTTCAATTTATACTGTGTCATCCCATGGGCAAAACCATTTTTTTCCTACAAATAGTTTGGGTTTTCGTTGTTATCGTTTTATTTTTTGCATTTGGGGGGTTGTAAAAGAAAAGAAAGCAGGATGTTTTATCATGGATTTTGCTTCAGCAGCTTTAGGACAAATTAAAAGTCAACTCTAGTGCCAGGAAAAAAAAAGTTGGTGTAGATTCTGGGGTGGCAAGCAACCCTATCCACTAAACCTACTAAAGTACAGGATCCCAGTGTCCTCTCTCTATCTTTCATCATTCAACCCTTGTCTCATATAATCAATCACCAAGTATTGCAGACTACTTCTTAAATAATCCCTTTCTTTCCATCGATATTATAACTCCATTAGTTACCTTGAAACATTTCATTAGTTCATTTCTTCAACAAGTCCGCATTATCTATAATGTGCTAACATTATAAATTATCACTGAGCAAGGATATATAGATGAAGCAAACATAGATTTTGCCATTAAGGAGCTCACAGTCCATGCAGGAGAAAACAGATTATTATTATAAGATATGTGTGATACAAATATACACAGGGTGCTGAATGAATAGAATTTAAGGCTAATAAAGAATTACTAAAGGAGGTAGTGTCTGACTGAAGCTAGGTAATGAGCATTATGACAAACAGAAGGAACAGCTTGAGCAAGGCTACTGAGGTAACAAACAGCAGAGTCAACATTCTGATTTCAATGATGCATTATAGTTATATAGGATGTCACTACTGGGAGAAACTGGGTGATGGGTACACAGGGCATCTCTGTATTATTTTTGCAACTTACCGTGAGTCTACAGTTATTTTTCCCCAACAGGTTTTTAAAAATCAACATGGAATGTGAAGTGTTCTAAACGTCTTGGACACTGCTGGTGCATCTGCTTGAAAGGCAGAGTTTGAAAGATGTTGCAGAAAAGGTAGACAGGCGCCATCTTGTAAAGTAGGCTTACTACTTGTTTGGACCCTATACCATAGTATTGGAGGACTTGGTGGGTTTTAAGCTGGAGATTGACTTGATTCCTGCCTATTTGTATCATCTTTTCCTTGTGTATCAACGTGGACACTAGTCCTTACTCTGCAACAATTTTCTGAAGCCTCTAGTACTTTGCTTGTTTTTCTCAGATTTTTTGACCTTTTGAACTTGGTAGGGAGATTCTTGCCTTATCCTCTGAGTGACTTCAGCAAATTCTCCAAGGCCTAATTTTCTTCCCCACCATATGAGTCTTGATGCCAGCCCTCTACTATAGGCTAACCTTGATACCTATGTTAGAATGTAATCACAACCGTGGAGAAGTCAGGCTGGAGAAACACAGCATTACCCAGGGGTCTAGCCAACAAAAGCTAGCAACAAAGGGCCATGAAAAACAGTTTTCAGTTTGTTCCAGCGGTTTATTCATTAGCTATTAATACTTGTTTAAAAACATTTATTGTGCACCAACTTCATAGTAGATTCCATGGAAAAATGAGTAGAACAAACTCTGTCCTGAATCACCTTCAGCTGAGGGATCAGGGATATAAAAGTCTCAGTAGAAGACAAGAGCCATGCTTGTGGTTCATAAAAGCAGATTGTTGGCACAAAGAGAGAGAATCAATTCATCCTGAGATGGCTGGGTCACCAAGGGGGCAAGGAATCAAATCTAAATTATGAGGCATGGAAACAGCGATGAGTAGCAGTGACCTGAAGTAGATGAACTGAATTTATCTTCATGTCCTAGAGAGTCATCAATTTTGCGTGTTACAAAAGCAGTCTGGTACCCTCTCCAGAGTGGAATGTGAAAAGACTTCAGCAATGCTTTCCTGTACCCCTGAACATTAGAGATTAGACATCCCAAGACATAATTTTAATAAAAATTCCAGAGGGAGAATTTTCCCTAGAAATGAAAGAATCTAAATATGTGACAACTATTTTAGATGAAGGACAAGACAGAGACTAAAGGAAAGAAGGAGATTCATTCATGGACTCATTCAATGAATATTTATTGAGCCCTACTTTATGCAAAGCACTCTAGTAGTATCTCAGTATTTTGAGAATTACAAAAATCAACCATTGGCATGAGTCTCTAAAAATACTTATCTTGTTAGCAAGTTCTGATGCAGCCTCTCACAACTGCCTTCCCATTCAAAAAAAAAAGAAAACACAGTGAAAAAAGGAACAATTATGTTAAAGAAGGTAGGAAGCAACATAAACATTCTTTGTTGTCTTGTTCAGTTTAGAGACCTAGAAACTACCCACCCTGAAAACCTAGGTTGACATTTCTCTATCGGTTAGGTGCCACATTTTAGGTTTGCCAGAGAAGTGTCCCCACAACCCTGATATTTGTATAGCTAAACAGAGAGAGGGAAGCAAGGGTAAAATGTTATGGGAATGAGGGATGGAGGTGTAAGGATAGAGGAGGAAGAGGAGTGGAAGAGGAACTCTGCACTCCCAGGGCTGTGGATTCTATTAAAACGACTGAAGCATGAAAAAGAGCCCTGTGCTTCTCAAGGCTTACTGTATGCTCTGGAGAGTTTTTGTTTGTTTTGTTTTGTTTTTCAATATATTCCATCATTTCCATAGGAGAAAGTCCCAACTTGGTTATGCAAAGCCGTATGAGATACTGGACTCCCAGTCTCTAGAGTGTTTAGTGGGAACTATCACAATGAGACTTCCAATCAAGTATCTAAGGGTTCCAAGCATCCAGATAGTCAGAGAGTGAGGTCACTAGTAACTCACACCCCTCACTTAAAGACAATAGCAGAATTCGGAGAAATTTCTTGTCATTTGAGGATGATTGTTAATATTACTATCAATAATAAGAATAAGAATAATTAACATTAATTAAGGACTTTCTATGTGCTGGGCACTGAACTAAACACTTTAAATGTTTTATCTACTTTATCATTTCAACTCTATGAAATAAAATCGATTACTCCCTAAACTGGTTGTATTTAAAAATTCACAGAAGAGAAATTTTATGGTATAACTTATAATAATTTAATGACAATAATATTTTGTTAAAAATGGTAAGTTCTCAAACACAATGGGTAAATAATAGGACCAAACTTTTTAAATAAGAAATACAAAAGGTCAACAAATAATGGAAAATGGTACTTTCAACTCATTAACAAAAACAGCAAGTTAAAAACAATAGGTAACAACTACATTTTAGGAAACATTGCAATATTATAATATCTAACGTGTTTTTTAAAAAATATTTTATTATTATACTTTAAGTTCTAGGGCACATGTGCATAA
>NW_012114710.1:6760325-6868061 GCF_000951035.1 Colobus angolensis palliatus
TTTTTTTATTGTT
Organism: Colobus angolensis palliatus; assembly: GCF_000951035.1. NCBI lineage: Eukaryota > Metazoa > Chordata > Mammalia > Primates > Cercopithecidae > Colobus > Colobus angolensis. The sequence goes on from NW_012114710.1 coordinate 6,760,339, forward strand.
TAGCTGTGCCTTGTCCCCAGAAGTGGAGTCTACAGAGACAGGCAGGCCTCCTTGAGCTGCTGTGGGCTCCACCCAGTTCGAGCTTCCCAGTGGCTTTGTTTACCTTCTTAAGCCTCAGTAATAGTGGGCGCCCCTCCCCCAGCCTCGCTGCTGCCTTGCAGTTAGATCGCAGACTGCTGTGCTAGCAATGAGGGAGGCTCTGTGGGCATGGGACCCTCCCAGCCAGGTGTGGGATATAATCTCCTGGTGTGCCCTTTGCTAAGACCCTTGGTAAAGCGCAGTATTGGGGTGGGAGTTACCCGATTTTCCAGGTGTTGTGTGTCTCAGTTCCCCTGGCTAGGAAAAGGGATTCCCTTCCCCCTTGAGCTTCCCAGGTGAGGCGATGCCTCGCCCTGCTTCAGCTCTAGCTGGTCGGGCTGCAGCAGCTGACCAGCACAGATTGTCCGGCACTCCCTAGTGAGATGAACCCGGTACCTCAGCTGAAAATGCAGAAATCTCCCAGCTTCCGTGTCGCTCGCGCTGGGAGCTGGAGACTGGAGCTGTTCCTATTTGGCCATCTTGCTCCGCCCCCAATAACATGTTCTTAAATTGAGGAAATTGTCAAGCATGCTGGTAAGGCTATTATATTTTCAGAACTTTACTAAAAGCTTTTTGGGCTTATGTCTCAAAACCTACAAGTAATTCATATGTTTTCCCCTGGTAATTCAACTCCACAAAACTTATTCTAAGGTATCAAAGATCTGCATAAAAATTTATAAAAATATTATTGCATTATGCAAAAAAGTGAAGACATCCTAAATATTCAATAATTAACAATTTGTTTTGAAATACATTGTGCATTCAAATAACAGAATCTAGGTGCAACTATTAATAATAATAATTTTGAGTTCTCCCACTTTGATTTTCATTTTCAAGATGGTTTAACATCTCTTTCAAGATGGTTTGTATTTCCATATGAACTTTAGGATCAGCTTGTCAATTTTTGCAAAAATACCATCTGATATTTTGATAAGGATTTTGTCAAATCAGCAGATCAATTTGAAGAGTATTGCCGTCTTTACAGTCATAAGTGATTTCTTTCCATGAATTTTTGTTGTATTCAGTGTACAAATGTTGTACTTATGTCACTAAATTCATGCAAAGTATTTTGTTGTTATAGATGCTATTGCAAATATAATTATTTTCTCAGTTTCATTTTTGGATTATTAACTGCTAAGGTATAGAAATACGATTGATTTTTGTAGGTTGATGGTATGTCCTGCAACATTTCTGAACTCATTTATTAGCTCTAATAGCTTTTAGTGAATTCCTTAGGATTTTCTATACAAAAAATCATACCGTCTTCAAATAGACATAATTTTTACTACATCACTTCTAAACTTGATGTCCTTTGTTTCTTTTTTTCTTTTTCTTTTTGTAATTGCCCTGACTAGAAACTTCAATTAAAATGTTGAATACTAGTGATGGAAGCAGACATCTTGTCATCCTGATCATATAAGAAAAATATTACTCACAATTATGATACTATGAGATTTTTATAGATGTCCTTTATTGGATTGAGGAAGTTTCCTTCTATCCTTAGTTTGTTTAGTGATTTTTTATGAAAGAGTGTACTTTGGCTTCTTATATTCCTTTTTAAAAAAGTTCCTTTATTTTTGTAATGTAATGTATTTTAAAATTTAATTTTAAATTTACAAATAAAGTTGTATATATTTCTTATTTACATGTTGTTTTGATATATGTATACATTGTGGAATGACTAGATCACACTATTTAACATATGCATTACCTCACATATCTACTTTTTTATGGTGAGGACACTTAAAAATCTATTTTCTTAGCAATTTTCCAGTAGACAGCATATTATTATGTATTAACTATGGTCATAATTATGTACAATAGATATTTTAGACTTAGTATTTCTATTTAACTAAAATTTTATATCCTTTGAACAACATCTCCTTATCCCTCAACCCTCAGCCTCTGTTGATATGATTTAGCTGTGTCCCCAACCCAAATCTCATCTTGAATTGTAGTTCACATAATTTCCATCTGTTGTGGAAGGGAGCCAGTGGGAGATAATTGAATCTTGGGAGCAATTTCCCCCATACTGTTCTCATGGTAGTGAATAAGTCTCACGAGATCTGATGATTTTATAAGGCATTTCCCTTTTGCTTGGCTCATTCTCTCTTGCCTGCCACCATGTAAGACGATGCTTTTCACCTTCCACCATGATTGTGAGGCCTCCCCAGCAACATGGAATGGTGAGTCCATTAAGCCTCTTTTTCTTTATAAATTACCCAGTCTCAGGTATGTCTTTATCATCAGTGTAAAAATAGACTAATACAGTAAATTGGTACCAGTAGAGTGGGGTGCTGCTGTAAAGATAACCAAAAATGTGGAAATAACTTTGGAACTGGGTAACAGGCAGAGGTTGAAACAGTTTGAAGGGCTCAGAACAAGACAGAAGAATGTGGTAAAGTGTGGAACTTCCTAGAGACTTGTTGAATGGCTTTAATCAATAATGCTGATAATGGTATGGACAATGAAATCTAGGCTGATATGGTCTCAGGTGGAGATGAGGAACTTGGTGGGATCTGGAGTAAAGGTGATTCTTGCCATGTTTTATCAGAGACTACTGGCATTTTAACCCACCCTAGAGATTTGTGGAACTTTGAACTTGAGGGAGATGATTTAGGGTATCTGGCAGAAGAAATTTCTAAGCAGCAAAGCATTCAAGCTGTGACTTGGGTGCTGTTAAAAGCATTCAGTTTTAAAAGGGAAACGGCATAAAAGTTTGAAAAATGTGCAGCCTTACAACGCAATAGAAAAGAAAAACCCATTTTCTGAGGAGAAACTCATACTGGTTGCAGAAGTTTGCATAGGTAATAAGGAGCCAAATATTAATTGCCAAAACAATAGGGAAAATGTCTCCAGGGCATATCAGAGACCTTTGTGGCAGTCCCTCTCATCACAGGCCCAGGGCCTAGGAGAACAAAATGGTTTCATGGTCTGGACCCAGGGCACCCCCTGCTGTGTGCAGACTAGGGACTTGGTGGCCTGCATCCCAGCTGCTCTACCAATGGCTAAAAGGGGCCAAGGTACAGCTTGGGCCATGGCTTCAGAGGGTGCTAATCATTGATTTCTGGTTTTTTTTAATCCTTATTATTTACTTCCAAATTGCTTTGGGTTCATTTTATTCTAGCTTTTCTATTTTCATTGGTAAGAGCCTAGATTATGGATTTGAGAAATTTCCTCATTTCCAATGCAAGTTTTAGTGCCTTAAATCCCACCCACCCTCAGCACAGCTTTAGCTATATGTCACATGTTTTGATATATTGCATTTCATTTTCATTCACTTCTATGGGTTTTTAATTTTCTTTGAGACTTTTTCTTTGATCCATCATTTGTTCAGAATATGTCGTTAAGTTCCATGTGTTGAGAGATTTTCCTATTGTCTTTCTAGCTTGATTATATTATGATCAAAGAGTGTACTCTATAACTTCAATTCTTTTAAATTCACTGAGGTTTGTTTTATGGTCCTGGATATAATCTATATTAGTAAATATTCCATGGGCATATTAAAATGTGTGATTCTGCTGTTGGTGGGTAAAGTGTGCTATGTACATCAAATAGACCCTGTTGGTTGACTGCATGGGTTAGATTTTCTATATTCTTGTGGATTCTCTGTCTAATAGTTCTATCTGTTGCTGAAAAGGAAATGTCAAAATCTTCATTGAAGACTGTTGATTTGTCCATTTCTCCTTTCAGCTCTATCAGCTTTTGCTTCATACATCCTGACGTACTGTTTCTTGGTACATAAACACTTAAACCATTATGTCTTCTTGGTAGACTGTTTCTTTTATCATTACATGTTGTCCCACTTTTATTTAATAATTTCCTTTGCTGTGAAATTTAATTTATCTGATATCAATATGGCTGCATGTCCCTTTTCAAAATAATGGTTGCATTAAATATCTTTTTCCATCCTTTTACTTTCAATCTACCTATGTTGTTGAATTTGAAGTTAATTTCTTATAAACATCATATTGTTGGCTTTTTCATTATGTCCACTCTACATATATCTGCCTTTTGATGGTAAATTACACCATTTACCTTACAGCACTTACTGATACTTAGTGCCTACATTTGCCATTTTATTACTTATTTTCTGTTTATTTCCCCTAAGTCTTATTCTTGTATTTCTTTTTACTTGTCTACCTGAATATTAATTGAACTTTTTGAAAAAAGAATTTCTATTTCTTTATAGTGGTTTTGACTGTATCTCCTATAGTTTTCTTAGTGGTTACTCTGAATATTTTTTTAAATGCATATATGACTGGATTGCCAAGCTGGGGCTACCATAACAACGTATTACAGACTGGGTAACTTAAACAACCAAAATTTATTTTCTCACACTTCTGGAGGCTGGAAGTCTATGATCAAGGTGTCAGCAGGTTTGGTTTTTTTTCTGAGGCCTCTTTGACTTGCAGCTGGCTGCCTTCTTGCTGTGTCTCACCTGGTCTTTTCTCCATGTGCACACATATCTGTGTCTTAACCTCCTCTTCTTATAAAGACACTGGTCATATTGGATTACAGCCCATACATATGACCTCATTTTACTCTAATTCCCTCTTTAACAGCCCTATCTCCCAACACAGCCACATTTTGAAGTACTGGGGGTTAGGACTTCAACACATAAATTTTGGGGAAGCACAATTCAGCCTGTAACAGTGACTTATTTACAATCTAATGGTATCAACATTTTATTACTTCAAATGAAATGTGGAAATTTTATGTGCATTTAGGTTCATTTACCATTTCTACTTTAAATATCATTGTTTTGAGTATTAAAAGTTGCTATAATTTTTGCTTCTACCCTCATTGTTTAGAAAGTTCATGAGGAAAAATATACCCATATGTCTGCTATCTGTTGTTTTTCTTCCTTTCTGATGCTCCAAGCTTGTTTCTTTTATGATTTCCTTTTTGTTTGAGTAACTGTCATTTGCCAATCTTTTTTTTTTTTTTTTTTACTTACTCTGTTGCCCAGCCTGGAGTGCAGTGGCATGATCACAGTTCACTGTAGCCTCAATTTCCCAGGCTCAAGTGATCCACTTTATCCTCCTGATTAGCTGGGACTACAGGTGTGTACCACCACACCCAGCTAATTTTAAAGTCTTTGTAGAGACAGGGTTTCGTCATATTGTCCAGACTGGTCTCGAACTCCTGACCTCACTGATCTGCCTTCCTCAGCCTCCCAAAATGCTGGGATTACAGACATGAGCTACCACACTCAGTTTTTTAAGAGAATGTTTGCTAGTAACAAATTCTTTTAACTTTACTTTCTCTGGGAATGTTTTCAATTCCTTTTTATTCCTGAAGAATAATTTCACTGAGTTTAGACTTTGCAGTTGACAGTTCCTTTCTTTCAATACATGAAAAATGTTGTGCCACTTCCTCTGACCACCATGATTTCAAAAATAAACTCACTGTCATTCAAATTGGTATCCCCATGTACATAATGTGCCATTTCTCTGTGCCTGCTTTCAAGATTTATCTTTGTCTTAAGTTTTCAGAAGTTTAATTATGGCATATCTTGGTATTAATTTATTTGGATTTATATTATTTGTGGTTCACTCAACTTCTTGAATCTGTGGATTCATGTCTTTCACCAATTTGGAAAACTTTTAGGCATCACTTATTCAAAGTTTCTTTCAGTCCGGCTCTCTCCCTTGCCTTTCCTTCTAGGGTTCCAATGATACAAATGTTGGATCTTTGGTTATTGTGTTAATAGGCTCCTGAGGTTCTATTTTCTGTTTTATTGTTTTGGTGTAGTATATTTTTTCTCTGTTGTTCAGACTGGGTAAATTTTATCATTCTATCTTCAAGTTCACTTATTCTATGTTTTGTTATTGCTATTCTACTATTAAGTCCATCTAGTAAGTTTTAAATTTTCTATTACATGTTTTAGTTCTGTATTTACCATGTTTCTCTTTCATACCTTCACTTTCTTTGCTACAATTTTCTATTTTTTCATTTGTTTCAAGTGAATTTATAATTGATTGTTGAAACATTTTTATTATGATTGTTTTAGAATCCTTGCCAGATAATTTCAACGTGTGAGTTACTTAAGTGCTGGCATTCATTATCTCTCTGCTCTCAAGTTGTGATTTCCTTGATTCTTCATTATGATGTTTGGTTGTCAATTGCACTCTGGATATTTTGTCTCTTATGCTAGTAAACTCTAAGTTCTACTGAAATGCTCTATTTTAGCAAGAAATCAGCACATTCAGGTTTAGCATGCAGATCCTGGCCTACTTCATGGACTGTAGTTCCAATAACAGTTTGCTTCTCAGAGCCATTGCAATGTTATTTCAGTCTGCTTTGTTTATCTGTTGCCACAGTTCCTATTTTTACCTGCTAATGCTCTCTGAGGGGATGGGAAGTGTTTCCCTAGGTCAGGCTGCTAGATGTGCTTCGCTGCAGAATTGGGAGGCAATGTGGGTGTTGAAGGAGGATTCCTGGGACTGTAATGATGAAGATGCCTCCCAGGACAGAGGCTTGTTGTAGTAGCATGATAGGGCCTGGTCATCCCAAGTGTCTCTGGGTAGGGAAGAGGAATCTCAGGTTCACAGGTGCAAAGTCAGGTTGCTTGTTGTGGCAGGGTCTCTTTTGCTGGTGCCACAAGGACATCTCAGTTTCTCTCAGCAGGGGAGTAGTCTCAGGTCAGGTGTGAAAGGAGGGCACTTCCCTTGGCCTCTTATTATTTGCAGGGCAGTTGATTCTACTTACCAGTGGTGCTGGACTCACATGGTATTGTTGGAGGTATAAACATTCTATCTAGGGAGAGGAATAAGCCTCCCTGGGCTGCCTTTTGTGGAAATTGCCTGGTCTTGGTCACTTTCTGCAGTTGAGTGAAGGTAGAAGGAATAGTTCACCATACTGCTGTGTTGTTCTTCCAGTCCTAAAGTTTCTAACTAATTTGTCATTCTCTTACCACCTTTCAAAGTTTTCCCTTGGTTGCTCCTTGTTCTGTTTTCCAGATTTATTGTTATATTTATCAGGGAGGAGCACAGAGTAATGTATCCATAACAATGTTTCCCAGAGTATAATTCCTTTCTTCCTTGGTGACTTTTCAGACTTATGAAAATTTTCTAAAATCAGAGTGTGCTGATGGTTGTATAACTCTGTGAATATACTAAAAACCACTGAATTATATGCTTACATGGATATTTTAATGGTATGTAAATTGTTCTCCAGAAATATATATATTTTTAAAAAGAAGCCAAGGTTCTTTTCATAGAAAGTGGCTTTGGACTTTGCAAAAAAAAATGTATTTCATATTTCACAAAGCTAAAGTACATTTACAGTGAAGCTAGAAGAATGCTTTTACCAGTTCCAGCAACAGGTGACTATCTGGATACAGTGGTGGTGATGTGAAGTGTAACAAGAAGTGTTTCTGACTCCCTGGATAGTCTGTTGAAATCCATCAAACCTACTGCCAGGTCTTAGTGATCACTGACTGGATGATACATATATAAAGACAAAGTGTCATTTCTGTAATCTTGAAACCCTCAACTAAAGAAATTGCTACTCAAGTACAGAAAAGGTTTTCATCAATTTTTCCAGTCAAGGGAAGGATATAGTACAACTTACAAATGTCAGGTTTATTATTTTAATCACTGGTTTTGATCAAGAGGATTTCAAACTTCACATATTTCTATAGCGGTTAAACAATGTCTATGAAAAACACAAAACAGCAGCATGGAAGACTAAAGATATACTAGAAAAATAAGCCCAGTCATTCTAAGGAAATAGTAATAAATCACAACTAATTTCTAGAAAACCAGAGAAAGCAATGTACAAGGTATAGATAGATCATATATAGATATATAGATAAGTAAAACACCAAAACTTTTAACACCCTGAGAAAATATAAACAAATAGTTATTAATGAGAGATTTGAAGGGATATCTCATTCTTGAAATAGAACAATAGAAATTTTCCCTTTCAAAAGAATCAGCTCTAATAGTAGGAAATACTGCATGTTAACTAATGCATTTGTAGGACAAAAAGCTGAGAAAGTAGCAAACGGAGAAATATTGAGTTAAGATAAAAGGAGAACCAGACATTCTTTGTGGTATGTACTACAAATTTTGCAGCCTTCGCTTTGGACAGGCAAAGCATAGGAATGATATTTTCCTAATGTCCATTAAGATACCAGCACTGAGGCAAAGCTTTAAATCTCCAAGTTTTTGACGACGAATGTGATTAGGAGTCCCAAACAACAAATTTTTTTTAGAAATTGTATACTGAGGGTGGGGTCAAAACAATGAAAAGTGGTGTTGTATACAAAGAAAAACAACACTCCTATAATATTCTGCCATAGTCCAGCCACATACAGGGACCTGAATTTATTCCCAGATTCAAAATTTTAGGAGGAAGTTTAAAAATTAAAGCATATTCCTAGGAGAGCGACAGGAAGAAGGGTACAGATACCATGTCATATGAGGAATTCTGACAGACATCTTGTCATAGGAGGCTTGGAAATAAGGCTTAATGAGACAAGATAACAAGATACCTATCTGAAATTTGGCCCCATGAAAGGTAGACTAACAAAAGGTGAGACTCTTAGAGGAAAATATCTAGCAACCATAATGATGAAAATAGTTCACCATTCCAGCTCAGCTGGAAAATAGTTATTAACTTGCATTTTTGTCGCTACCCAGACTTAAAACCAATGAAAATTTAGGTGGGAAGTGGACTATTATTAGAGGGATCTGAAAGTCATTCTATGACAGATGGGCAAATAGATGTAGATAAGTAGAATTCTAGAACTGAACTGAAGCTTTCTATCTAATACCTAATATCTTTTCCTAACTTCTTTCTGGCTTTAGTTTATCCATGTCTTTTACATTTCTTCATACCCATCTTCATTTGTTTAGAATTTTACCTCAAACTTCAGCTAAGATATGAGGAATTCTCATTCCCAGCTATTGCCTAACTATGGGGTCAGAAAAGACTGTCAGTCCTCTCCCAGATTCACAGCTGGACTCAGGATACAAACAGGGTGCCAGGGCCAGCCAGAAGTCTTGATAGCATATACCACCTTGTCCCTTCAGATGAGATGCTACAAATATTAACAAATGTTAGGAACTGACTTGAGCCTGTTGAAACTCATTTGTTTAAAATAATTTGTTCAAAAGCATATTTCAGATATTTTCAAAGTACTTGGGGAAAATGCAAGGCTGTGTGTTTACCAAGTTTTCTTTCTTTCCCTCCTGGGCACACAATCTATTCACATTTCTGAGTCTTGCCTGCAGCTAGTTTGGGATGTGTAACTCATTTTGGCTGGTCGAATACCAGTGGGAGTGGCATGCTTTACTTTCCAACCTTCGTTCCTACATACTTTTCTCTCTCCACCCTCTGAAAGCAGAGGAGCATGAACAGAGGATGCAGAGCTACATGATATGTGGATCCTGGATTCCCTAATGACTGTGTGGAGAAGAGCATCCCACTGGTCCACATTGGATGTAGTGTGAGTGAGAAATAAACTTTTATTGGGTTAACTGCAGAAATTCTGGCATTGTTACGCAGTCAACCTATCTTGCTTGATAAGACAGGTATTCATTGCTTGAAAAGGATGCTGCCAAAACAAAACCTAAAATATGTGAAATTGGCTTAGCAGTCAGATAGTGCATGGTAAGGAAAATGATACTGGAGGTTGGATATTAACAATTCATGCAGTGTCAAAAACATTTGGTAAAACTGTCACCTGCAGCCGGGTACAGTGGCTCATACCTGTAATCCTGGCACTTTGGGAGGCCAAGGCAGGCAGGTCACTTGAGGCCAGGAGTTCAAGACCAGCCTGGCCAACATGGTGAAACCCCACCACTACAAAAAAATACAAAACTTATCTTGGTGTGGTGGTGCATGCCTGTAGTCCCAGCTACTCGTGAGGCTAAGGCACGAGAGAATCGCTTGAACCTGGGAGGCAGAGGTTGCAGTGAGCTGAGATCATGCCACTGCACTACTGCCTGGGCAAAAGAGCGAGACTCTGTCTCACAACAAACAAACAAACAAAACATTGTCACCTGCAATAACTTGGAAAGCAGATGATATGCTGTTATGGGTTGAATTATGTCTCCCAAAATAAATATGCTGAAGTCTTTTTATTTTTCTTTTTTCCAAGACAGAGTCTTGTTTTGTCTCCAGGCTGGAGCACAGTGGTGCGATCTCAGCTCACTGCAACCTCTGCCTCCCGGGTTCAAGTGATTCTCCTGCCTCAGCCTCCCAAAGTGCTGGGATTACAGGTGTGAGCCATCACACCAGGCCAATATCTTGAAGTTTTAATCCCCAGTACATGTGACCTTATTTTGAAATAGGATCTTTGCAGCTGTACTCAAGTTAAGAAGGGATTATTTGAGTAGGCCTTATTCCAACATTACTCTCCTTATAAGCAGAGGGAAATCTGGACACAGACAGAGATACATACACACAGAGGGAAGATGATGCAAAGACAGAAGTAAAGGTTGGAGTGATGCATCAACAGCCAAAGGGACATCAAGGATTGCCAATCACCACCAGTAGCTAGGAGAGAAGCATGGGACAGACTTTCCCTCAGACCCTTGCACTAGAAACCAATCCTGCCAACAACTTGATTTCAGACTTCCAGCCCCCGTAACTGTGAGACAATACATTTCTATTGTTGTAAGTCACCCAATTTGTGATACTTTGTTATGGCAGCCCTAGGAAATTATTAATAATCCATATGCCTATTGAATCTGTTGCTCTAGGGGAAGTGATTAGCATTAGCGTATCACTATATTTTTATTATCATTGGTTTTTATTATCATCTGATTTTTAAGCAGAAATGAAAGGGAATACAGAATCCAGAAATATGAAGCATCCTAGAGTTAGAACAGCTGATTGCTTCAGATCCCAGTTAGTAACATAAAAAAATTAAAAGATCTTGGCCAACAAGGCAGCAGGAAACATTGTCAGTTGATCAACACTACAGTAAACCCAACTGTACAGCACTAGTGTGGCCTTCCTAATCATTGTTTTAGATGATATTAAGGTAATTTATTAAACTGAGAAAGACATGAGGAAAATAAACTAAAAAATAAGGCATATTTTACAGCTATGGTTAGAAAAGATCTATGTAGTCATTTACATGTGGAACTGACTGGGACCAAATAAATCAGAAGGCTACTGATTTGTTGAGATAATCATATTGCCAAAGACAACACGAGTCTTTGATGGTCTGTACTATAAAACAAACTTTATGTTTTCCACTTGCTGTAGCTAGAAGCAGTTGAGAAAGCTGTGCATATTCCTCAATTCCCATTTCAGATATGGTCCAATAGAATAATAAACCAAAAAAATCTCTTAGTGTTGAGCCAGATGCTCTGGAGTAAAAATGGACACTGGAATTCTTCACAAAAAGGGAGATCAGGCCCTAATCAAGCAACTCTCTCCACCTCTAAGTTAGACAGACTTCGGAATGTGTGTCTCAAGCATAGATCTGCAGACTACAGGCCAGGTGCATGTTTACTGTTTTTAAAAATAAAGCTTCATTGAAATACAGCTGGGCTTTATGTATTCTCTATAGCTTCTTTTGAACTACAACGGCATAGTTGAGTAATTTCAGTGGGCAGTATATAGCCTGCAAACCTGAAATATTGGCCATTTTAGGAAATAGGAATTGAATGTCCTTCAGGAAAGCATTTGTTTGGGAGGCTGAGGTGAGAGGATTGCTTGAGCCCAGAAGTTCAAGACCAGCCTGGGCAACCTGGCAAGGTCCCATCTCAAAAGGAGAAAGAGAGAGAAAGAGAAGAAAAAGAGAGAGGAAGAAAGAAGGAAGGAAGGAAGGAAAAAAGGGAAGAAGGGAGGGAGGGGAAAATATTTGCTCACTCCGTGGCCTAAAGGATTTTAATATGCTATGAATAAGTAACTGCTGCATCTTTTATTTTTCACTTTTCTGAATGGGAGATATTATTGAAGTTACTTTGTTCTTGTTGTACCACTATATATTGGGTGCATAAGTTTGGGGTGGGGTGGCACTTGCAGAAAAGTTGTCTTTCTAATTCTTAACTTATAGGATCATGGTGGAGAGAACTGAGCATCACTAAGAGATTCTGATCTTTGAGCTGTACACTGTACTTTCAGTTGTCTCTCCTGTAAGAGAAAGAAAGATATTTGGTGGCCAGAAATGTGTATTGTGGTATAAGTAATCCTGTGTATTAACTAAATGGCATTTCTTCTTCTTCCTGACCTCACAGTTAGACTTCATTTTCCAACTCCCTGGCAGTTAGGTGGGGACAAGAGACTAAGTTCTAGTCAAAGGAACATACACGGAAGTCATATATACCTCTTCCAGGTCTACCACATAAAAAGTAGTATACCTCTGCCACAATTCTTTTATTTTTTTCTTCTTCTATTTTCTTTATAGAGGAGAAGAAAATAGGAGACTAAAATGTGGCAGAGTTGAATTATAAAAATAGCCTGGGTTCCTGAATGACTGGATGGAGCATAGCCTTCACTGACCCAAATTGAACTATAATGTGAGTAAGCAACAGATGTTTATTCAATAAATATTTACTGAGCCAAGCCATTGAAATGTTCGTCTTGTTTGTTAAAGGAGTTATCCATCCCTGATGAATACTGTTAGACACTATATTTCAACATGAGGATGAATAATTTGTGGACCTGTCTTTCAAGGAACTCACAATACAATGAGAGAGACCTGCACCCACAAAGTGATGATGATAATTAAATATTATAAGTACAAAGATAATGTACTTGATACTACAGCAGAGACAACTGACCCAGTATTGGAGAATTAAGGAAGGCTTTCTAGTAGAGGTAATGCCCAAACTTGACCCTGAATCAGAAAAACCCACAGAAAGAAAAAGTGAAATAAAGCAAAGAGATAATAAAAATAAAAATGCAGAGGCAATAAATGGCCATTTATTTGCTCAGTGGACTCCAAGTAGGTGTTGATATTAATTTTTAGGTAAGGATAGGCAGAAGTGAAGGCCAGAACCAGATCATAATGAATCACACATTCATCATGTTGGGAGAATAAGAGGGTGAAGAGGTTGGTGGAATAGTTCATCCTGTTTGCAAATCTTATGAATTTGTGGAATTCATCTCAGATTGCTCAGATACTGTTGATGGCATGGGAAGAAGTCAGTTTGCCCAAGTCCTTTGTCCTCTTGAGCTATTGCTCAGGTCCCTGCTCACAGCTCCCACCCCACTGTGGCAGATGATGTGAGTGGTCAACTCACTCGATGTGTTTAGACAGATGAAACATTAAAAAGTCTATTTCTAAGGTTCCAGTGGAGGAGGTTCCTGATTTGAATTAGAGTCTACCAATCAGACACACTCATGCAGAGTTTTAATTTGAAATGTAGTTAAGAGTGGAGAGAAACAGCTGAAAGGCATTCAGTCAGCCATGCACACCCTGGCAGACTTGGCATGGTTCCAGAGCAGGCAGCAAGGACTCTCTCACTCTGAACCATTGGATCAGCAGCAGCACACATAAGAACCCAGTTGTGTGGTGCCGTTTGAGTCTGGAAATGAAGAGTCTGTTTCTTCAGGCTACTCAATGATTCTACGCTGTTTATGCCTCTTAATAAATTCATCTCCATTTAAACATGCTAAAGTGGGTTTTATTGTCTGTAACTAGAACCCGGGCCAAGACATTCACCAAATAAGTTTCCAGCACATATGAAACTGGCACTGTGCTTTAAAAAGATTTATTCACTCAACTAATAGTTATTGAGGACTTACCATGTATTGGATACCGTATACCACCCTTTGTATGTTAAAGGTATCAGCTCAGTATCTGAGCTATCAGAGATGAATTCCACAAATTCATAAGATTTGCAAACAGGATGAACTATTCCACCAACCTCTTCACCCTCTTGTTCTCCCAACATGATGAATGTGTGATTTATTCGTTTAATAATAATAACAATATTAACAATACTCAGAATGTGGAATTTATAGCATGAGGTTTAAATGAAAAAGAACATAAACACTTTAAATGTAAAGTACAGTTACACTCATACACTCATATAATTGTTCATTGTGGTATCTGTGATACTTAAAGTAGTATATACAAATGCAGCCTTTCTTCAAAAGGACTGGATTATCAAGTAGGTTTCCCACCACTAGAGTTGTTCAGAGATAGAATAATAATCTGACACAGATATTGTTTAAGAGATCTCTGCAGTACAGTGAAGTTTGATTAAATAATACTCAGAATCTCTGCTTATCCAAGTAGGGGATCCATATTTCAGCCCCTGCCTCACACCATCAAAGCAAAGCAACAACAATTTGCAGTGGACTCTCCAAAATTGTTCATCTCCTTTATACATGCAATTGGGGGTGGACTGTGGCTCCTTTTGGGAGACAGATGTAGCTTGAAGGGTTTCTTCCCTCCTTGTTCTTAATTCTTCCTGCCCTGATATGGCATTCCATTTCCGAACATGGCAAGCATCTTCCCCCTGGTGCCACCCCCACCTCGCCCACACTAGGGGAGTGTGGGAGAGCAGTATGCAGCCAATGTGGACACTCTGTTCTATATTTTTGTCTCCTCCTCCAGGTGTCTGAACCTATCCTTACTGGTAATTACAGTACCAGATGCTAGTTGGAAAAAAAAAAAGAAATCCAGTTTCACAAAACTGCATCTCCACTCAGACTCCTAATATTCTGTCATTAGTCGCAGCTCATTTATTTGTGTTTTGATGGCAGGAATGGTTTGGTGTGTTTTCCATGGGAAGAAAAATGAATTTCAGTGAAAAGAGCTACATGTTCATGTTCCTAATATATTTATAGAGTCAGTTTATCTAATCTTAGAGAGTTGCAGTTTGAACACTTTGATGTTCAGGGATCACATAAGGGGAACAATAGTAAGCTTAATGAAGAAATCTTCCCGGTGAGCTGCAGGTGTCTCTGTCTAATGAACCATTCACATAACGATCCAGGTCATCTATAAAGGTCCTTTCTGGCCAAAATTGCTGCCCACATGAGAAACTCAAATCTGGTTGGTCCCATTGGCTGGTCCCGAGTATTGAAATGTGCCCCTGAAAACTATGACTTAGGAGAAGCCTGAAAACAAACACTAATCTGTATGGCCAGGACCTAGAAGAATCTAGCTTAGTCCTAATGAAAACCAGGCAGTGGGCCAACTCCTTTTATATTTGGTTTTCATGAGAATCTGTCTGTGGGGGAGCTCTGAGTGTTTTTAGTGCAATAACAAGCTTGTGTTCTCTGAGCCAATTAGTATGTAATTAGGTGTTGGCTAATGAGGGGGAGGATAAAAGGTGGAGCTGGCAGAGAGAGCGGGTATGGGTGTGACTCATGTGTATGCAGGTGGTGAAGCGGCACATGTTGAGAACTAAATTGAATTTCTAAAGCCCAATAATTTGTTACACACTATTAGTAAGTTCTGTGCTAGACCTTCAGCAGCTTTTTCACATCTCTATTGAAACATGCTTCTATTCCTCTCTGCAAAATAAGATGTTCAGCACATGCATGTTAACATTTTTCCCTGGCCATCTTCTAAAAGTTTAAAATGAGAGTTGGTTGGGATGCTTGTTAGTATTGAGTTAGCGGTAAGAAAAACAAAAGAAAATCATTGGTTTTTTCTTCCACTCAGTATATATTTCTTTGCGTGTTCATCAGTGAGCTAAACAAAGATCCCTGCCCTCCTGGAGCTTGCATTCTAGTGAGGAGAGATGGATCATGAACAGCAAACATAAATATGAAAATTATATACTACCTTAGAAGGTGATGAAAAAATTTAGGGTGAGATAAGGGATCACATCCCCCCTCCCCCACCCCAACACACACACACACACACACACACACACACACACACACACACACAAACACACAATGTTAAGGGTGCAAGTTTCAAAAGATAACGTCCCTGAGAAGGTAAGATTTGAGCAAAGACTTGAAGGCCTTATGGAAGGAAAATGTTGGGGGAAAAGAGGTAAGAATTGACACAAATAAGTAATGTCATGCGCTCAGAATGACTGAAGATTCAGTAAAGACCAAATGAAGAAAAAAAAATTCTCATTTTTTTTTATGCCTCTCATCTTTGATGTTTGTCAAAGTCTGTACTGGTGCAGGCACTTTGAGTGTTTCTGTGGCTGCAAGAGGCTCCTGATATCACTCTCAGATGAGTGTTTTTTTTTTTTTTTTTTAAAGGAGCAGGGCAGAGATCAAGGAAAATAAAGGGAAATACAGCCTTCATGAATGAGAAGAAACTGTAGTTTCAATTGCATAGGTGGGCCAAATAGTTTTGGCATTTTTTTTTTTTTTGTCAGGCAGAAAATGTGTTTTAATTCTGTGAGTCCTTCCTGAGTACACCAGAAACTGTGATATGAGCTTTTTATGAATGCAACCTTCACCATGTCTCCTGTTAATTCATCCTGGTCTTCGTAAAACTGCATAGTTAGGAAGGTAATCTTCTTGGTTCTCCTGACTTCTGCGTGTCAGAGAGCTACTGCAAGTGAAAGCACCCAAGAGAGTGTAAAATACTTTAAAGATGTGAGATACTACTTTACTGTTAATCTATGTTGTTAAAAAAAATTCTAAATGATGATGAATGTGCTTGTTCTCCTTCTCCAGGGAAGCAAGGTGATAATTTGATTTTTTAGTTAACCTGATGAGTTTTTGTAGCTGTCAAGAACTCTAAAATTGAGGTAAGCCCCAAATGATAAGTAAATTATGATATTATGGTCTGTTTTTCACCAGACTAATTCAGTAAAGCATCATCCCCACTACTTATCAAGGTACGTCTCACACTGCCTGTGCCAAAGGATTCGCCAATGGCAGAAACCAGAAAAAAATCAAATTCTTTTATTCATAGGTTCTTTTCATATTACCACCTCGCTATTATATTCATACATCATCAAGGAAACCACATTACCCCTGATGTTTATTTTTGCTGTTCTGTGCCTCTGGCAAGCTGATAATCTGAAACTAATATCCTTTTATTATTTATACAACATTTGGCGAGAGTGGAATAAGCACCAGTAAAGAGTTTTTATCTTTTGACTTTGTTTTTAATTTCTACTTAAGAGTGCTTCTTTATTGGAAAGGGAACCAATTTACACATCTCCAATTATGTAAGGAATTTCATGTGACAATATGGTTTAATTGACATCATAGATCCAAATTATTCCAGTCATATTTAGTCCTTCTTATAACTAGCTCTGTGGCAGTAGCCTCACCAAGCTCCTGCTTGAAATCTACTCACTGTGAACTTCCTTTCCAATCTAACTTCGCTTTTTCATAAGATTCTGCTAATTCATTGACTTCTCCCAATCCTCAAAGTTAACTGCAGGTGAACATTTTATTTTTGAGCAGATGGACTTAACATTAATATTGTTCTTTGTGTATGAAGGTGACCTTACTGACTGACCAGCCTAGGGGCAGACATTTTGATTTTTTTCTCCAGTAATGGGTATAGATTTATTCTGGCATACTTATGGCCTTGCTGAGTAAAGCTGAGGCCATGAATCAGAGTAAGGCTGATTGGCCTCCATAGAGCATTGACCACATAACCATACACTTATTAGCACCATGGGCTAATCTGCTGCATTAATGGTTACAGATGTTGTGTTTAATACCAAGTCAAAGCTAACCTTTGCAAGGCAGAACAGACTGTGTGCTAAGTACCAGACATAGACCATTTTCTATGCTCTACAACTCAATAATATTGGTAGTCTTAATCTATTTAGAGTGAGAAGATGAATACTTAAAAGGATTAGGTAATTTGTCCAAGGTGACAATGAGAATAAGTAGTAAACCCAGGATTCGAACCCAGCGTTAATATAGAGCCATCATTTTTAACCTCTACACTAAACTGTGTCCTTCATTAATGGTATACCTAAGTTATAGCCTGTAATCTATACTGTAATCTAGCCCTGTAATAATCAGGAATAAGATGACTTCTATACAAGGATACTATACTATCCTTGACCAAGAAATATCTCCAAGTTTCAAGCAAACTCTCAAAGCCTCAAGTCAAACTTCCTCTTCAGAGTTAGCCATAGAGAATATAGGCCAATATATGGTATATTGTCCTGATACTTAAAATATTTTCTGTAAGCAAAGATTTATCAGGAAATTGATTTACTGAATGGCCATGGGGGCACCATTACATCCACTACTGCTTCAGTGAGCTGACCAATTGGGTCTTTATTCCTCACAAGCAGGTTGCTTGCTGAAATCTAATTTATTAAATCCATCAAATTTTGGTTTACAGTGTGTACCCAACAAAAGCAAAATAATCTCAATTTCAAAGATAAACTTATACAAATTGTATAATTCATGTAATAGACTGTTCTACTGATAATCAGTGAATAAAAATATGTCATATTTTAAGATGGTTTTGCAATTAGGGGAAAAAGGAGATTTTCCTCAATTAAAAAATTAGTAGGCATATGTAGAATATAGTATGTTTTAAGTGAAAAATCAGAAAAAATGATTTAGAAATGGCATTATTTCTTCGTCTTTGAAGGGTTTAAGCTGTTTTAGAGAGAAATTTAAACCTTTCAGCTTTAGAGGGAAAAATGGTCTATCAGTAGTCACAAAAATAAAATGTAAATTAATTTTTGCTTTAAGAAGCAAAATATGAAATACTCCACAAGATTTACTTTTGTGTGGTGTTTTTTTTCTTCTTGTTTTGCTTTTACTTTGAGCAAGAAACACAAAGTGTCATGAAATAATTACAAGTAGTAACAAACTTTTTATAAGACTGGAAAACATTGCTCTTAGACAAGTTTGAGGTCAAATCTTAAGTCTAACACTTACTGACTGTGTTATTTTACATGAGTTAGTTAACTCTCTAAGTCCTAAAAAATGTTTAATATAAAGTAGGACACTCTCCCATAGAATCTTGGAATAACCAAATTGTGGTAGACTATGTATGCAAAGAGGTGGGCATAGTGCATGCCTTATAGCAAGTGCTCAATGAGTGCACACTGCAGTCTTTTTAAAATCTCTATTCTCTATTTTAGACAATGAAAGCAAAATTTAATAGAAGAAAGGAAAAATGAAGAAGACAACATTAAAGGAGAAGATCAAGGTAATTTTACTCTAAGAGATTGTAGAAAAATACAGAAAGTAACAGGAAAAATGTGATTTTTTAATAGAAACATAATATTAGTGCTTGCAAAGCTTTAAGAAAAAGAAAGTTAATTTATTAATAATGTCATACCCAAATTTCATAATGGGCACTAAGCAATCTCACCATGAGTAATAAAAGTATTTCAACTGATACTTAAAAGATGGACACATAAGACTTCCTGAAGCCTTTTTTAAAAATTTCCAACAGAGAAAGCCCTAAATTTCCATTTTGAGGAAAGTGACATCTAATTATACAGGAAAAGCCTTTCTACTTTCATTGAACATCATCTGCATACCATAACCTTTTAAGAAAGCATTGTTAAATCACTTAAAGCTATGTATTGTTTTCACAACTCTAAGAATAAATGAAGATTATTACCACTTGGAATTTCCCTATCATGCCACCATCTGAGTAACAAACATAGCCACATTTCTAAATGTTGCTCCACTACTGACAAGTTACTATTTGATACTGGCAGAAGTGGCTTCAGTTTTTTTTGTTTTTTTTTTTTGTTTGTTTTTCTGTTTTTCAGCTTTTCAGCATCATACTGGGGCTTAATAATGTCTTTGGCTTTGGGATTGGGATTTTTTGATGTGACCAAACAGCCATTTATGTTCTCAGAAAACTGGAATAGGAATATCCTACGGTGGAAGAAAAGAATGGACCATGAAGAAAATTTCTACACCAGAAGATCTGAGAGTAATTATGTCCTTCCCCACCGCTAGCCCCCACTCCCTACCCATCATCCCTCATTTCACTACATTTGACACATCACTCAAGGGACTGATGTGTTTTAAATAGCAAATAGAGAATCTTCCAAGAACCCTGACTATTTGAACATTGCTTCTATGGTCTCGGCAACAAGAACTGCTGTTCTTGCCCTTAGTAGGGCAAGAAAGAGACCCTTTTCTTAAGCTTTTGGTACCAAATACAGTCTTCTTTCTACTTACATTAGTGCAAACAATAAGACTGAGACTGTAAACACCCAAATCTCTTTTAGCTGGATCACATTTGATTGGTAGTAGTTATGATCAGAGTAACCTAGTTGCTCATTATGTAGTAAACAGTACCCAGGGTACCCTGTGGCTGTGGAGTGACCTCATATGACTAAATTACAAATGATTACTCTTGATGAGACATTTATAAGTTGGTATATCATTTCTACTTCAAACAGTTACTCTCAACTTATGATTTTCACAGTGGGGAAATAACAACTATATAATGAACTAATGGAAGTGAGGGTTTGGAGTGTGTGTGCACTGTGCACTCTCTGATCACAGCTGGGATTTTTTTCCCCTCAAATTGTTTGAAGCTATTATACTATATCATTTTGTAGTAACAAATGGTGTTGGGATGATAGAAGAATTATTTAAGTGAAATATTATAAGTTCTCTATAGTAATAACTTCATTGTATCATGTTGAAAAATCACATAATAGAGACACCTAAAATGTCATATTCAGTGATAGTGTATTCATCAGGCCAGGGCAGTAGAACAAGATGCTTCACTGGGATTTTGGATAGAATGTAATGGTCTTTCTGCATAGATGTGAGTGGATCCAAGGGTACCAACAGGTATGTTGTGATACCCAGGGACTCAGAACCCATTACTGCCCGTGGACATGAGGGGCTAAAGAGAGATCATGATGTCACTAGAGCCCAGTGACAGTTGGAGCCAAGAAAGGAGGAGAGCATGGCCAAAACAATCACTGACAGAGTCCCCAAAGTTGAGGAAGAGAGAGAGAGTAGAGAAAACAGTACCTTGACCTCTCCCTGCTTCCGCTCTCAGATCCCCTTCCTGTGTCTTCCACTGGCAGATCCAACCAGAAGCCAGAGGGAAAAAGGTGCATCCATTTATGTAGTCAGTAAGAGTCAAATTTCTGGAGTAAAAGCAAGGTAGAAAAGGGTAAGCAGATTAGGGGTGAAGGCATGGCACAAAATGTGGAATAATCACAACTCCTCAGTGCTAGTGAGTCCTAGTGTTTGCTTTTGGTCCCACTCAACATTTTTAACCACTTGGGTAAAGAAATAGTGCCAGACTATTAGACTGTGAATAACAAAAAGCTGAAATCTGTGATTAACCAACAAGGCTTCTGTCTATCAAGATGCAAAATTATCTTGACAGATAGAAACCTACAAAATAAAATTTAATAAGAAAATTAGATAAGTTTCCCAGTTAGGATAATAAAAAGTTTTTTTTTTCAGGATAATGGGAAGGGTGGGAAAAGTGCTTGATGACAGTATATGTCCTAAAAGATGTGAATGTCAATTGATGATGAGTCACGATTTCTTACAAAGCAAATGTAATCTCAGGTTGCACTTTCAGTGGCTGCTAGACATCTCCAGCTGCCTATTCTACATGCTTCTCAAATGCACCTTGCCAAAGCCTAATCCTGTTACCTTTCCAATCTCCCTCCAAAACTGAACTCCTCTGTTCTTTCTTTGGTTATTGGTATACTGCCCACAGGGATCTCAGCTAGGAGCCTTGGAATTATCACATTTCTCCTTCCTGTCCCATGTTTAATGCATCACTAAATCATGCTGATTCTATCTCAAAACATCACCTGAATACCCATTTTTATTTCTCTACTCCATTGTCCTTGCCTTTTTCAAGCCCCACGATTTCCCGTCTCTAGACTTCTATAACAGCTTTCTCATTTTCCTGACTTCAGTCCATTCTCCCTACAGCTGTTAGTTACCTTCCAATAAACAAATGGGCATTTATCAGTCCTAACTTTACAAACTTTGTTCTCATCATGGCATTTAGGACTAAGGGTGGACTCATTATTTAGTATAAAAGACACATTCCAGTCTCATATCCATGTAGGACTTCTCTTCTAGTACATACACATCTTTACTCCAGCAACAAAGAACTGCTGTTCTGAAGATACCACAAGGCTTTGTGCTTTTATGCTTGTGTATTCCCTCTGCACGAAGTGCTTCTCCTTTGCCACTCTTGATACACCCATATTCAGCCTTCCTGACACTTCCTAAGCATCTACCTCTGATTTCCTCCTAGAAAGTGTGCAGCCACAGTTCTTTGCTCTAACTTCTGCAGTAACACCTGCCTGTTTGTATGTATCCTTTCACCACTATTTCTAATTTATTTTTATTCCCCTAGCACTCAGTAGAATATCTTCCATATAGATTTCATTCAATCTAATTCCATCAGATTTCAACTAAATCTTTGTTGACTTATGAGTGCATCAATTAATTAATTGAAATGTATTGTGTAGAATATAGAAGCTAATGATACCACTACATTGGTCAAGCTATTTTCCATGACTTGGCCATTTTAAGAAATCCACAAACTATATTATAACCAGAAGATAACACATGGCATAGAGACCATATCATATTTGGTCCTTCTATTGGTCTTTCTTCTGAAATAGGAATAAGATCATTTATTCTGAGGTTACCTCATATTTCTAATCATACAGCAATATCAAGGCAAAAACAGTCCTCATGTTATGAAGTTGCAATACAGCTATGCAGCCCATAATGACATTCCAGTCAGAGAAGGACTATATATATCATGGTGGTCTCATAAGATGAGCTGAAGAATTCGTATCCCCTAGTGACATTGTAGCCTTGTAACATTGTAGGACAATGCATTATTCATGTTTTTGTGGTGATGCTGGTATAAACAAACATATTGTGATGCCTGTCATATAAAAGTATAGCACACACAATTATATACAGTACCCAATACTTGATAATGATAATAAATGATTATGTTACTGGTTTATGAATTTATTATACTATTTATTTATGAGCACACTCTTTCTACTTATTAATATAAAAAATGTTAACTGTAAAACAGCCTTAGGCAGATCCTTCAGGAGGTGTTCTAGAAAAAGGCATTGTTATCATGGGAGATGACAGCTCCCATATGTGTTATTGCCCCCAAAGACCTTCTGGTGGGACAAGATGTGGAGGCAAAAACAGTGTGATATTGATGATGCGGGCCCTGCATAGGCCTACTTTAATGTATGTGTCTGTGTCTTAGTTTTTAACAAAAAAGTTTAAAAAGTGAAGTAAACATAAAAAATGTTTAAAATAGAATAAAGCCTTATAGGAGAAGGCTATCAAAAAAGAAAATATTCTTGCACAGCTGTACAATGTGTATTTTAAGCTAAGTGTTATTATAAAACAATCAAAAAGTTTTTAAAAACGTAAAAGCTTAAAAATTGAAAAAAATACAGTAAACTAAGGTTAATTTATTATTGAAGAAACTTTTCTATAAATTTAATGTAGCCTAACTGTACAGTACTTATAGTTTATAGCAGTGCACAGTAATGTCTCAGGTCTTTACATTCACATACCACTCACTCATTGACTCATGCAGAGGAAATTCCAGTCCTGCAAACTCCATTTATGGTAAGTGCCCTATACAGTTGCACCATTTTTTATCTTATATCATATTTTACTCTAATTTGTCTATGTTTATATGTGTTTAGATACATACTTACCACAGTGTTACAATTGCCTGCAGTATTCAATATAGTAACATACTCCTAGGAGCAATAGGCTATACCAAATAGCCTAGGTGTGAAGTAGGCTATACCATCTAAGTGTGTGTAAGTTCACTCTACAATGTTCGTGTAATGTCGAAATCGCCTAATGACATATTTCCCATAAGGCATCCTTGTCGTTAAGTGACCCATGACAGTAGTAGAGCAAATGCTTGCAAAGTGTTTACATACTTGATACATACTAAGTATTCAATACACACAGGATTAAAATTATTATTGGGATTTTTAGTAGCCAAATGTAACACTATTATCATACACTTTTACTTAAAATGTTATCTGTACCAATTTTCAAGATAGGAGTCCTGCCTAAGATAGCTGTACCTATGCAAGTTAACCTTTAGCTAAGAACAGCACTTTTCACTCAATTATATCAAGAGAAGAAAACTTCCAATGTTATTAATTTTTTCTGCTTTCAGATTGGTTTCTCCTAAATGACCCCAGATATCATAATTTACTTCTGTCTGCATTAAATGTTGTTTAATTGCAAGCTACAGAAACACATTCAGCATAACAATACAGTAAGTGCAATGTATCAGGAGGACATCAGGGATTTGCCTGAAACCTGTAATCAGGAAGGACAGCCAGGTTTCACAGAAACTGGTCAGTCTCTGCTCTCCTCAGCACCATCGTCATTTGCTCTTGTATTTGTGTGTATAGGCTGATTTTTTCATACTCCAGGATTAGCTTTGGCTATTCCTCAGGGCACATGATGGGCAATGCCATCACCCCTGGGTTTGTACTGCTTCCAAACCCCGTGTCCGTTAACAGGCTGTGCTTTCTAAATTCCAACGGCACATTTCTAAGAATTAAATTTGTTGGTCTTGTTTTAGCCAGTTGTCTTCCTATGACCTATCTGCTATGACCAGGAACAGTGAGAACAAAGTCTCCTGCAGGCACACGTCCCTGTCCTAAGGAGTATGACTTTCAGGGAAGCTGGGATGGCGGCTATCTCAGCTCTGCCTACTCCACAGTGCGATTGCTCATGATGCCCAAGGCAGGAAACTAAAATAGGTTTAATTCCATTCTTTAAAAATTTCCATACATAAAGACTTCCTTAAGTCTAAATTAAACACTTTCTGTTATTGGCTAATAATCTCAATTCTTTTTCTATTGCTACTGCCTGTAAAATTGCCGGGTCATGTTAACTCTGCATAATAACTTCTGGAATAAGATTACCAATTTCATTGCAGCAAAAGGCTCTGGGAAATTATTTTTATTTCAGCTTCCAAATGTTTAAAGATAAAGAATTATAAATTTGCACTAATTTGACTATTATAAATACCTCTCTGGAGACTTCTGGTCTAGGAGGGCCATTTGCTGATGTCTGGGAAGGGAGTGGAACTGTGAGAAAACCAGCTCTCCATATAGAATAGGCCATAAGTTATATCCAGGCAGAGCCCAGCTCAACTGCCAAGAAAGAGAAGAGATAAACAGAATTGGATTTTAAACTGGAAGGATGGTGATCCTCTTTCTGATGATAATAGGAGCTGATGCTGTGTGAGGGAATAAAAATGCTGATAGTGTGAGGAAGACGAATAAAATGATGTGCTTTACCCAAAATGCACTAGAAGGGCATAGAATCAATGATCCAGGTAGGACTGATGCATCAGAGAAACTGGCCTCATGTAAAGATAGATACTGACTTAGTATTCTGGCAATAACCACATGATTAGGAAGTTCCATCAGAAGAGAGAAGTCAGAATTTGCTCAGGAGAAAAAATGCAAGATTTATGGTGGTGAAAAACCCACAGAGAAGCAAGAATAGACTCTCCTGGTGCCAGGAACAGTGGAAGAGTGAGCAGGAGGTGATGGAGGTCTCTCTGCAAGGTCGGAGCGGGATGGCAGGAAGCCAGTAGCACATGCACAGGCAAGAGAAAAACTTTCTTTTATTCACAAGGTTTCAGGAAACAGTGTATCTCAAGAGGGCAGAACTGGTGGACAGAGTACAAGCAGCAAGTTCTGATGCGTGGAAAATCCTGGGACCCCTCCACACACCCTGACAGGGGTGTAGACAAGGCAAGGGTAGGACACCAGGAGTGGAGTTGGAGTTCTAATTAGATCTTCCTCTTTCCAGGCTAAGGCAGAGTCATAGGCTCCCATGAGTTACTGAAGGATAGAGAAAGGGCAGCCAAAACGGAGAACAAGACTAACTCCAGATTTTGGAGGGGTGGCAATCAGACAGGAAGTCCAAGAATGTCTGGATAAAACTACATGAACATAGATGTTACTAGATGTCTATGTGCCTTAATTTTCTCATCTGTAAATTTGAAATAGTAATAATCTCTATCTCATAATGCTACGAGAATTAAATAATACATAAATTATGTGTTGTTAACAGAATATGTATATATGTATGGGCAAGTGAGGGGCAAATTTAGAATCATTTATAATAGGTATAAGAGAAAAAAACTCAAATACTAGGATTCTTTGAAATTTTAAAACTTTTCTCCATACAGTCCTTCCTATTTCCCAAGCATTTAGATGGGACAGAAAAGAATGGAAATCTGAGAAATGATCTCTAGAAAAATACATTATCTCAGACATTTTTATTGGGATGAAAATTGGTATAAACTTTGATGGGCAATTTTTTAATGTTAATCAAAATTTAAAATTGATACACATTTTGTTGGAGGAATTTAGCTTCTAAAATATGTTATAGCTGCATTCACAATGAGGCAATGATTTTCACTGTAGCATTTTTCTGCAATAATAACATACAAAAAAATTAGCCCAAACATCAATTAAATCAAAATTGGTTAAAAAAAATTCAGCACATTCATAAAATGAAATACTTTGCAAAAGTTAAAAAGAATAGTGTAAACTTACACTTCTGGCCAAGATACATTAAAAGTGACTAGATTTATTCTGCTACCTGAAACAACTAAAGAACAGACATTTGAACCTGGCAGTGAAGAATAGCAACCCCTGGGAGAAGAGAACAGATGAGGTGAGCCCAACTATTGCTTCAGCTTCCTGCCTTGAGAGTGTTTCCAGGCCACAGTGCACGGGAGTGGCCAGGGAACTCAACCAAAACCTGGTGGACTCCTTAAGAAGATGGAGATGAGAGTTTGGGAAAACCAAGGCAGTGAAAACTCACAGGACAAAGCACTAGAGTAGGGAGAGCTTCACAGAGAGAAGTCTGAAAGTCTTCAAAAGTTCTTCAAGTATTAAGATGAGTCCTGGTTAGTGCATGTACCTAGGCCAGAGAAAGAGCCATATCAAAGGATTAAAGGCAGCAGTGCCTTCTGCTCATATAGAGATGAAAATAGTGCCTCTTCCCACCAGTCAAACTGTAAGGTCTCAAGATTCACAGGACATTGGGTAGAGAACACAGGAGCATCTTACATCGGAAATGCAGAACCATTTGCCTTGGACTTAGCAATGTTCTGATCACACTTAAATCTTAAAAGCAACAATTGAAATAATAAATTGTTTTCAACTAACTTAACTACATGACAGAAAAGTTCAAAAGTATTTATAGGAACAAAAAATACATATAGTATGCAACAAGGTAAAATTTACAATGTCTGGAATCTAATCATCAATAATTACCAGGTATGCAAACAAACTAGAAAATATGACCCCTAATGAGTAGCTAAACCAATCACTTGAAATTAACCCAGACCTAACACAGATATTAGAATTAGTAAACAAAAATATAAAAAGGGTGTTTATAACTATGTTCCACATGTTCAAAAAATAAAAGTAGAGCATGGACATAGAAAATATTTTAAAATTCCAAATCAAACTTCTGTAGATGAAAACCACAACGTATGAGATTTAAAATGAAGAAATCACTAGAAGAGATTAGCCTCAATTTAGACAATGCAGAAGAAAAAAAAATAGTGAACTTGAAGAGATAGCAATAGAAACTATCCAAAATGAAATACAGAAAGAGAAGTGAATTTTTAAAAAATAAATAGATCAGCAGAAATCAAAGTATGTTGTTATAAGGTTCATATACTATATGTGAAGTGGTATACTATCATTTGAAGGTGGAATCTGACAAGTTAAATATGTACATCATAAAACCCTAAATTAACCATAAGATAAGAAGACAAAGAGTTATAACTAATAAGCCAACAAAGAAGATAAAATGAAATAATAAAAATAAGAGCCAGTTCTTCAGAAAAACCAATAAAGTTACTCAATTTGTGCAAGCCTATTTAATTAAAACAAAAAAGTAACCACAAATATAGAATATTAGGAAAGAATTGCAGGTATCATCATAAAAATGAAAAGATTTTTAAAATTGGGTACACTTATTTCTACAATAGGAGTTAGCAATGTTTTTTATAAAAGCCCACATAGCAAATATCTGATGCTTTGTGTGTCATATAGAGTCTGCTGCATAATTCTTTTGTTTCTTTTTACAACCTTTTAAGAACTGTAAGAATCATTCTCAGCTAATGGGTGATACAATACAGTGTGCTGGTCATATTTGGCTCACCATTTAACTACATTATGACCCTTAAAGCAACCAGTAAAATTGTTTAAATGTTGTATTAAAAAGGAGATAAAATTAAATCATAATACATTTACAATAAATACAAAATACAGAAAAGAGGAAAAAGGGAAGAAAGAATGGATTGGACAAACAGAAAACAAACAGAAATATGGTAAATTTAGAACTAATGATATAAATAAATATAAGTGGTTTAGATACTCCCATTTAAAAAGCAGAGCTTGTCAAATTAGATGAAAAAGCAAGATCCAACAATAAACTGCCTATAAGAAATGCACTTAAGGTATAAAGACACAAATACGCTAAAATAAAAGAAACAAAAAAAATTGGCAGTATTAGTACTAATCAGAAGATAGCTGGCGATCTATATATTCAATGCAATCCTGATCAAAATTGCAGTAAGTTATTTTGTAGCTGTCAAGTAACTGAATCTAAAATGTGTGTGAGAAGGCAAAGGATCTAGAATAGCTAGCACGATACCCAGGAAGAACACAGTAGAAGGACTGGCACTATTTGGCTTTAAGACTTACCGTAAGGCTACAGTAATGCTGACAGCATGGTGTTGGTGAAAGAATAGACAAATTGATCAATGGAACAGATTTGTAGACCGAAAACAGACACACAAACTGATCTTTGACAAAGGAGTAAAGGTAATTCGATAGAAAAAAGGATAATCTTTTCAACAAATGGTGCTGTGAAAATTGGATGTCCATATGCAAAAAAATGTGAGTCCAGTAGACACAATCTTTATGCCTTTCACACACAAAAAATTCAAAATGGATTTTAGGCTTAAATTTAAGGCAAAACTATAAAACCTATGGAATAGAACGGAAAAACATCAAGGTAATCTTGGGTTTGGTGATGAGTTTTTAGATACAATATGAAAAGGACAATCCATAAAGAAAAAAATGCATAGGCCGGACTATATTAAAATTTAAAGCTTCTGCTTTGTTAGAGAATGAAGAAACATTTTGGGAAAAAAAAAAGTTTGTGAACATATATCTAATAAAGGACTTTTGTTTAAAATTACAAAGAACACTTAGAACTCAACAGTAAGAAAATAAGCAACCCAATTAAAAATTGCACAAATAATCTGACCAGATCCCTCACCAAAGAAGGTACAATGATGCAAATAAGCATATGAAAATATGCTAATCATATGTCGTTAGGGAATTGCAAATTAAAACAACAAGATACCCTAAATACCTATTAGAATATACAAAATCAGAGAAGCAGATAACATCAAGTGATGGTAAGGATGTGGAAAACCAGGAATACCCATTCATTGCTGGTAGAAATGTAAAATGGTGCAGCCACTTCGGCTGTTTGGCAATTTCTTACAAAGATAAACATAGTCTTACCACACTATCCAACAATCGTAATCCTAGATATTTATCCAAACGATTTGAAAACTTAGGCCCACATAAAGACCTGCACACAAATGTTTATAGTAGCTTTACTTACAATCTCCAGAAATAGGGAGCAACCAAGATATTCTTCAATAGATAAATGGATTCACTGTGATACATGCATACAATGAAATTTTATTCGATAATAAAAGGAAGGCTGGGGCACGGTGGCTCACACCTGTAATCCCAGCACCTTGGGAGGCCAAGGCAGGCAGATAAAGAGGTCAGGAGATTGAGACCATCCTGGCTAACATGGTGAAACCCCGTTTCTACTGAAAATACAAAAAATTAGCCGGGCGTGGTGGTGGGCACCTCTAGTCACAGCTACTTGGGAGGCTGAGGCAGGAGAATGGCGTGAAACCAGGAGGCGGAGCTTGCAGTAAGTGGACATTGTGCCACTGCACTCCAGCCTGGGCGACAGAGCAAGACTCTGTCTCAAAAAAATTAATTAATTAATTAAATAAAATAAAAGGAAATGAACTAACTATCAAGCCACAAAACCACATAGGGGAACATTAAATGCATATTGCTAAAGAAAAAAGTCAGTTTTGATGCGGAGGAACGTTAAATGCATATTGCTAAAGAAAGAAGTCAGTCTGAAAAGACCATGTACTATATGATTCCAGCTGTATGACATTTTAGAAAGGCAAAGCTATAGAAACAGTAAAAATGTCAGTGGTTGCCAGGGGTTTGGATAAGAAGCAGAGTATAACGAGGGGAGGAATGAATGGGTCAAGGACAGGGCAGTAAAAATATTCTGTATAAGAACTATAATAGTAGGTACATGTCATTATGTAACACATTTGTCAAAACCCCTAAAACCGTAAAACACAGAGTGGAACTTAATGTAAACTACAGACTATAGTTAAAATTAATGTATCAATATTTATTAATTTTAATAAATGTACTACACTAATACAAGACATTAATAATAGGGAAAACTGGGTACAAGAGCGGGGGTGGGGTTGAGAATATGGAACTCTATGTACTATCCGTGTAATTATTCTGTGAATTTTTGAAATGTACTAAAAAATAAAATTTAGTATTTTTAAAAGGGGGTGGGGCTATATATCTATTTTTATATTGCAGTAGACTTTTTCTAGATACAAGAATGTGAAAGTAATGATTATCCCTGGAGAGGGAGACTGGAAATCTAGGGTGGGGAGGACAGGAACGTACTTTTCACTAAAAACCCCTTTTTACTATTTAAATTTTTAAAACAAAACATGTGCATTGCCTTTTCAATTAAACAAAAGGGAGCCTATCAGGACCCATCCCATTAACATTGGGATTGACCAAAGATGTTTTGAGTTTGGAGTTTTGAAGTCCAGTGAACTTGGCAGAGGAGAATAGTTCACAGTTTCAGAACATGCAAATGAGTAGTGACCAGTCAAGGAGGTGAGCCTTTGTGCTCGCCTTTACTTCCTCGAGCTGGTCTGTGCAGTCCTGCACAGTCATTTCTGTTAGAATCAAATTCTAAGAGCCTCAGTGGCAGAGCTATGTTTTCCATTTTTTTTTCCGTTTCCTACAATGGCTTTGTACTTAGTAGCCACGTAAGCCCACCTGTGGTCAGTATACTCTTGGCACGCTGTGTGCACCACTCTGGTGTTCAAGAAAAACTTGTGGACTGTTTTTGAAAACGATTGCAACTCTATTGTCAATTCCAAACCTGCAGAGCTTTTAAGATGCAGAACAAAAGAATGAATGAATCAGAAATGATGAATGCCTGTAAAGCTTCCTGGCTCAAGAGAAGTCTAAGAAGCTGAGTTGATTGAACCAGAAGAAAAAGGATGACTCAATGCTTATTTTAGAATAGCAGAGTTAATAGGTGTTCTGTATTTGGATCCATTTTGGTAAGGGTGAAAGGGGCAGAACAAGATGAAAAAATGACTTTTTGGGTTTTATAAAATGCTTGTTCCATGCAAGAACATGGTGTTTCAGGAATCCACACGCTCTCCATCTCAGTGGCATGAATATTGTCCTTCAGATACATCTTATTCATCAAACTTCCAATTACTGAGGCTGGGGCTTTGATTAGTGATGTATTTATCCCAAAGTGTTATTTTCCATGTATATTCTTCTAAAGCCTGTCTGTCTCTGGCTTCCACAACAGTTTTGTTTTTGTTTTGTTTTGTACATTCACTATCATTAACATATTAATAAGGCTATTTTCCTAGTTAAGAAACATATCTCTTCCTTCCACAAAAAACAGTAGAAAACTTTATGCTCCTTAGATGATCTTTTCCTTTATTTTAGTTAAGTAGGATGAGCTATAAGCAACTTAAGGATACATAAGCATGCCTATGAATTGCTATAGATCAAAATTTCTATGCACAGGTTATTATTTCTATTTTAATCTTTCAGCATGGTATTTTTAAGGCATCTAATAGATTTAGACCTTTATTAATAATAAAATAGTACAAATGACACTCAATATAATGAAATGCTTCCTTTCACATATATACATATCTGGTTTCTTAGAAGTATTTCATAAAGTCCTGAGGTCTTCCTTCTTATAGTCACAAATAACATCATAGATCACAAGTTTTCTTACAGCTCTCTTGAAAGTGTGAAAGCTGTCCTCTGTGCCACTTCTCGTGTACTTAAAATATCATTCTGTCTTCCTTACTGCTGTTTATTCAAACGATTATGCCCCAGATTTTCCCTGGCTAGCTCTTTCCCTCAATGTGAATTTTATTTCATTTATTTCCTTAGTGGCCATTTGTCATATTGACCAATTCATATGCTCCCACAGACACACAGAATGCCTCCAGAGAGATGCAAACCCACAAATGTAAGGCCTGCTCAGAAGTGCCCAGTCTAACGTGTCGTCACCCTCCCTGCCCTGCAGACATTTGTAGACACCAGAGTTTACAGGTTCATTGTTCCCTATGTCTTTTTCTTCTTTCATATAAGCCTCCCTATTCTCATTTTGATCTGATGGTAACCTAGTTTAAATGACCCATTTATTTTTATATTGTAAATGAGCACGCTGTTGCTAGCAGTTAATAGCCCACTTGGAAGAAACTTAGCTTTATGAATGTTTTCAATATGTGTTGGTGCTTTTGCACAGGACCTAAATCTCCCTTCTGAGGATTGCACACTGTAACCTAAAAGGATATACCAAGAGCTCCCACTGCCACTTTCTTCAGACATCCCTGTAGTGAAGCATGTAATCCACCAAGCACAAAATTTCACTTGCTAAGATTGAAACCTAACTTCCTTTATCTGATTCTGCCTTAGTTCCCTTACTCCAAATGGCCATAGTTTGGGGCAGATTTGTATTCTCCTTACTAACTAGTTGAATACCCTTACCAGTTGAATACCAGTGGAATAGTTTTCCACTGGCCTTGTCATCATATATTTTATGCAAATTCAGTTCCTATGATAAGCTAATGGCTGATTTATTTGATTATCAAATCCTAGGACAGGAAGGAACTGTTACAGGTCAACCCAAAATGAAATCACGTTTTGTGTTCGAAATCCCTAAAATGTTATGTCTCCTGTGCAGATTGCTTGAGCTTTGCTAGGCATATTCCTAGTGAAAGAAGAGGTGAGTGTTAACTTGTAAACATGTGACTTATAACACACTTCTGACAAAAGAACTTCTTAGTAGGGTCA
This sequence comes from Colobus angolensis palliatus, assembly GCF_000951035.1. Classification (NCBI taxonomy): domain Eukaryota; kingdom Metazoa; phylum Chordata; class Mammalia; order Primates; family Cercopithecidae; genus Colobus; species Colobus angolensis. The sequence continues at coordinate 6,793,524 of NW_012114710.1, forward strand.
TAGTTCATGGAAGTCTGAAAAACATCCCAGATTATAACATCATTCTCTGCAGCCTATGAAACAGCTCATAGTCTTGCCAACAAGACTTAAGCATAATCCTTACAAAAAATTCAGCCTCAATTAATGTTATTAATAGAGGATCTTCTTACAAGAATAGATTATAAACAAAAATGGAATGTTGTTACTATTCAGTCAGCAATGCTATTCATAAGTATCCCTTTTAAGAAGATGCATTATGCATGGAAACATACAGGCTGGAAGAAACTCTATCCTTTGTCCCACTCTGCACATAATAACACATGCTAAGTTTACATTTTGTAAAAGGTGCAACCAAAGCACAGTTCAGTGTGAATATGCCAGCTGGGAAGTAAGAGACTCCAGAGGGCTAGACAGGGCTAAGGGATATGGTCCAGAACCTCACATTTGAAAAACCTTTGGCGTCAGACAGAACTTGCTGTGAATCCCAGTTTTACAACAGTTATCTCTATGACTCTAGGAAATAATTTTTTTTGAGACAGAGTCTTGCTGTGTTGGCCCAGGCTGGTGTGGAGTGTGGTGGTGCGATCTAGGCTCACTGCAACCTCCACCTCCTGGGTTCAAGTGATTATCATGCCTAAGCCTCCTGAGTAGCTGGGACCACAGGTGCATGCCACCACGCCCAGCTAATTTTTGTAATTTTAGTAGAGATGGGGTTTTGCTGTGTAGGCCAGTCTGGCCTCAAACTCCTGACCTCAGGTGATCCACCTGCCTCAGCCTCCCAAAGTGCTGGGATTATAGGTGTGAGCCGCCATGCCCAGCTGGGAAATAATTATAATTCTTAGTTTTTCTTGTCTGTGAAGGTGAAATAATATTACCTACCAATAGAACTGCATAGTTAATTAGGAATTAAATTATGTAACATATATTAGGTTCATCACAGTTTCCAGCACAAAGTAAATTTTCATTAAGTAATAGCTATTTGTTATTATTGCTTCCAAAGGGCTTCAATGCATGATGTTGAAAGGAGTAATCTGAAGTGCATAGATTTTGATGAAAACCAAATTCAAGGCCAGAAAGGCCCTAGAGTCTCAGAATCAGGAAATCGTTGGCATGTTGCTCACATACCACTAGGCCTGTGGTAGACATCACTAAATGAGCATGATGTCCTTCTCCACTGAGCCCTGAAGGCCTCCCAGTGCTTTTCAACACAAAACTTTAGTATCCACTGCCAATCATCAGAATAGACCCACTTTGCTGTGAGTGAGGATCAGGAAACAGAACTAAAATCAGAGAAACTACAAAAGATGATTTGAAAAGTAACACAGTATTTGAAGCAAAGATGGCAGCAGCAGCCATCTCCTACATTTTTATTGAAGATGTGGTTGTGAATTTGGGCCAGGAACACATTGTGGAAGCCACTGTATTAGTCCATTTTCACACTGTTGATAAAGACATACTCGAGACAGAGAAGAAAAAGAGGTTTAATTGGATTTACATTCTACATGACTGGGGAGGCCTCAGAATGATGGCGGGAGGTGAAAGGTACTTCTTACATGGTGGCAGCAAGAGAAAATGAGGAAGAAACAAAAGTAGAAATCCCTGATGAACCCATCAGATCTCATGAGACTTATTCACTATCATGAGAATAGCATGGGAAAGACCAGCCCCCATTAATCAATTACCTCCCCCTGGGTCCCTCCCCATATCATTCTGCTTCTGGCTGCTCAAAATCTAATGTCCTCACATTTCAAAACCAATCATGGCTTCCCAACAGTCCCTCAAAGTCTTAACTCATTTCGGCATTAACTCAAAAGTCCAAGTCCAATGTCTCATCTGAGACAAGGCAAGTCCCTTCTATCTATGAGTCTGTAAAATCGAAAACAATCTAGTTACTTCCTAGATCCAATGGGGTACAGGTATTGGGTAAATACAGCTGTTCCAAATGGGAGAAATTGACCAAAACAAAGGGGTTACAGGGCCCATGCCACTCTGAAATCCAGTGGGGCAGTCAAATTTTAAAGCTCCAAAATTTTAAAGCTCATTTTCTCTTTGGCTCCATGTCTCACATCCAGGTCATGCTGATGCAAGAGATGGGTTCCCATGGTCTTGGGCAACTCTGCGTCTGTGACTTTGCAAGGTACAGTTGGCTGCTTTCATGGGCTGGCATTGAGTGTCTGTGGCTTTTCCAGGTGCATGGTGCAAGCTGTCGGTGGATCTACCATTCTGGACTCTGGAGGATGGTGGCCATCTTCTCATAGCTCCACTAAGCAGTGCCCCAGTAGGGACTCTTTGTGGGGGCTCCAACACCACATTTCCCTTCTGCACTGCCCTAGCAGAGGTTCTCTGTGAGGGCCCCACCCCTGTGGTAAACTTTTTCAGAGCATCCAGGTGTTTCCTTACATCTGAAATCTAGGCAGAGGTTGCCAAACCTCAGTTTTTGACTTCTGTGCACCCACAGGCTCAACACCACATGGAAGCTGCCAAGAATTGGGGCTTCCACCCTCTGAAGCCATAGCCCGAGCTGTACATTGGACCCTTTCAGCCACTGCTGGAGCAGCTGGGACACGGGGTACCAAATCCCTAGGCTGCACACAGAATGGGGACCCTGGGCCCAGCCCACAGAACCATTTTTTCCTCCTGGGCTTCTGTGCCTTTGATGGGAGGGGCTGCCATGAAGGTCTCTGACATGGCCTGAAGACATTGTCCCCATGATCTTGGGGTTAAACATTAGGCTGCTTGCTACTTATGCAAATTTCTGCAGCTGACTTGAATTTCTCCCGAGAAAATGTTTTTTTCTTTTCTATCGCCTAGTCAGGCTGCAAATTTTCCAAACTTTTATGCTCTGCTTCCCTTATAAAACTGAACACCTTTAACAGTACCCAGATCACCTCTTGAATTCTTTTCTGCTTAGAAATTTCTTCTGCCAGATACACTAAATCATCTCTCTCAAGTTCAAAGTTCCACAAATCTCTAGGTCAGGGGCAAAATGCCACCATTCTCTTTGCTGAAACATAACAAGATTCACCTTTGCTGCAGTTCCCAACAAGTTCCTCATCTCCATCTGAGACCACCCTAGCCTGGATTTTATTGTCCATATTGCTATCAGCACTTTGGGGCAATGCCATTCAACAAGTCTCTAAGGAGTTCCAAATTTTCCCACATTTTCCTCTCTTCTTCTGAACCCTTCAAACCGATCCAATCTCTGCCTGTTACTCAGTTCCAAAGCTGCTTCCACATTTTCATGTATCTTTTCAGCAATGCCCACTCTACTAGTTCCAATTTTCTATATTAGTTCTCTGTAGGCACATACCCAAGACTGGGAAGAAAAAGAAGTTTAACTGGACTTACTGTTCCGCATGGCTGGGGGAGGAGCCTCAGAATCACGGTGGGCACTTCTTACGTGGCGGCAGCAAGAGAAAGTGAGGAAGAAGCAAAAGCGGAAACCTCTGATAAACCCATCAGATCTTGTGAGATTTACTCACTATCACGAGAATAGAACGAGAAAGACCAGCTCCCGTGATTCAATTACCTTCCCCTGGGTCCCTCCCACAACACGTGGGAATTCTGGGAGGTACAATTCAAGTTGAGATTTGGGTGGGGACACAGCCAAACAATATCAGGCACCAATCTGGACTGGCCATGGAAATGGAGTAAAAATAAAAGCCAGAATATATAAAAATAACTACAGGAATATAAGATGCAATATGCATATAATATTGCACATGACCACATAAACTTGGTCAGTGTTATGGGTTGAATTGTTTCCCCCCAAAAAGAAATGTTGATATCCTAACCTCCAGTACCTCGGAATATGACCTTATTTGGAAATACGGTCTTTGTAAATGTAACTAGTTAAGATGAGGTCATGCCGGAGTAAGATGGGCTTCTGATCCCACATAACCAGTGTCCTTATAAGAATGCAGCCACGTGAAGACACAAAAATACAGGGAGAACACAGTGTGAAGATGGAGGCAGAGATTAGAGTTATGCTGTCACAAACTAGGAACACCTGGGGCAGTAGAAGCCGCAAGAGGTAAGGAAGGACCCACCCCCTAGAGGCTTCAGAGAGAGCACTGCCTAGCTGACACCATGATTTCAGATTTCCAGCCTCCAGAACTGTGAGAGAGTACTGTTCTGCTGCTTAAGCCACCCAGTTTGTGGTACTTTATTATGGCAGCTCTAAGAAATTGATACAGTTAGTAAGCAAACAAGATTATTGCACACAGACCATAATCAGCAGTTTTCATGCCTGCAACAGGCACCAGGAAAGGTAGCCTCAAATCCTCCAGCTCGGCCTCAGCATGGGAAGCCAGGCAGGGAAGGAAAGCTTCCTCTTAGCAAGTGGATTCGCTTCACCTCCCTGAATGCAGCACAGGTGTCTCTAGGAGATGGGGACAGAAGTTCCATGATTGTTTTTTTGACAGGCAAGTAGAAACACCCAGACACAGTGGGAAATACACACTTTATGTTCACAGAAAATATCACAGGAACGTAAAGTGGGAAGCATCCACTTTAGGTTCACAAGAAATATCTCACATGATAGACGGTGGGGAGCAAAGACGTCGGTGAAGTTTCCCTTGTAGCTGCCCCAGGCTGGTTAACTCATGCCATCTGTGGTGGGCAGAATAATGGCTCCCTGAAGTGTCTTTTTCCTAATCCTCGTAATGTATGAAAATGTTAGCTTATATGGCAAAGTGGGCTTTGCAAATGTCATACAATTAAGGACGCTGAGATGGAGAGGTTAGCCTGGATTGTCCAGGTGGGCCCAATCTAATCACAGGAGTCCTTAAAGCAGAAAATCTTCCCTGGCTGTGGTCAGAGAGAGATTTGGCAAACACAGTAGGGTCATAGAGAAGGAACGTTGCAGGCTTTGAAGATGGAGGAAGAGGCAGTGAACCAAGGAATGTGGGTGGCTTCTAGAAGCTGGGAAAGGCAAGGAAATGGATTCAGCCCTATAGTCTCCAGAAGCAATGTGGTTCTGCTAACGCCTCGGTTTTGGCCAAGCGAGACTCATGTTGGACTTCTGAACTACAGAACTGTAAGATAATAAATTCGTGTTGTTTAAGTGCTAAGTTTGTGATAATTTGGCAAGTGGATGGGTGTGCTGCCAGGCTTTGGGGGATCTCTGTAGGCACATTCCCTCGGCTGACACAACATTATGCCAGAACCCTCTGTTGTCTTCACACTCTCCCTACTCTCTATCATGTGCTCAGCCCTTTCAGTCCTCCTTGTCTGTCCCTCCACCCCCAAATTTCCGCTTCTCCCAGCTTCCTGGGATGACTCCTTTCACACCCCCAAACCATCTCTTTTTTCGGATGGTGGAAATCTTTGGCATCCTAGATGTTCTTCCTCCACCCATTTCTATTGCTGAGAAAGGACATTTTCTGAGCTGCAGAAAGGAGAAATCTTTTAAAATACATTTTTACAATGTTTATAAATTCTAAATTTGGGGGCCGTGGGAACAAAATCCCAATTGCACTTTCCTTGCTAAGGCACCAACTGTATGTCTGATAGATTCATTCTAACCAACTCTGCTAAACTGCACAAACTTGTAGCAGTTTGCACAAACCCATTAAAATGCCCAAAAAGGACAGATAAGGGTTCATTTATTTCAAAAGATTAGAAATGGTTCCTGAGTTGTCATCAGCCCCAAAATGCTTTATTTTCCATTTGAAAGAACTGTATTAAAATGTTTTTTTGTGGGTGATGATGCTTCTCAAATGAAAAAGAACTGAAATGATTTAAGATTTTCAAGCAACTGCTAGGCACTTAAAACAACCAAAAGCAGAGCATTTTATTTTTTTATGTGGCACATATATGCCATGGAATACTAAGCAGAGCATTTTTTAAGTGGAGATGAGTGAGCCTTCTCAACTTGTAAGTGGGACAGGATGCGTTGTGAAGTGTCAGTGGAGTGGAGTCCTTCCCGTTACTGTGGGTTCTTCTCCCATCTGGAGGCTAAACCTACTGGTTTCCAATGCATTGGAGAGGGCTTACCCCAACAGCAGAGATCCTGATCCTAAATTACTACATCTGGAGAAGCTCTATTCTTAATGTAAAACCAAAAGATTGGAGATAGTTTTTTTCATAGAAAAGAAAATTTGATTGGATTGGTGTGGGTGGGAACGGGGGTATAGAGGGGGATGGTAAGAAAGGGAGTAGTGACCATTCCAAGCACAAAACAGTGTAAGTACAAACAGTGAGAAAACTGATGGATTTTGTTCCCCTTGACCTCTTAGAGCAGTATTTTAAGGGAGTAGGGGTGAGAGAGGTTGGGACAGAGGGAACAAAACACAAGTAAGTTCCTCATGAAGTTTAGAGGACATTTAAAAGAAGAGGGGTTAGAATTATTTCCTGTCTACACCTTTAGAGTGACAAACCTACAAATTGGTCTCACCCAACTGAGTTGGAGGAAGCCAGAGAGATGGCTGCATGGCATGAATAGTTGTAACATCGACCTCAGACTCTCCCCGACTGTCACTTGGTGAATGGTGGCCCTCAAAACATAGGTTCACATCTAAAGCTCTGCAACCTGTGAAAGGGAACTTATTTGGAAAAGGGGTCTTTACAGATGTAACTAAGTTAAGGATTCCAAGATGAGATCATCCTATATTATCTGGATGAGCCCTAAAATCACAAGAACAAGTGTCCTTATAAAAGAGAGAAGACATGGATACAGGGAGAAGAGAGGCCATGTCAAGAATGAGGTAAAGTTATGCAGCCACAAGTCAAGGAACACTGGGAGACACTAGGAGCTGGGAGAGGCAAGGGAGAATTCTCCCCTAGAGCTCTGGAGAGGCCCTGTGGGCAGACTGCTCTGGGATTTCCAGCCTCCCAAACTGTGAGGGAGTATATTTCTGTTGTTTTAAGCCACCAAGTGTGTGCTAATTTGCTAAGTCAGCTCTAAGATAATAGGATTCATCCTTTCTGTAGTGACTGAGGACCCAAGAGGAGTATGGGGAGGATTCATTCATAAGCTTGCTGTGCATCTGGAATAAGGAGGGAACTTTCCAGTTCCAGACAGGGTGTGCTGCAAGGGCCGGTAGAAGCAGCTGAATCACTTACGAGGGATGGGGGAAGAAGAGGAGCTGCATCACTGTAGGATTTTTTTCTGTCTCCTGCGCTGTATGGTTACACTGGAGCCAAACACGCCACCCAGCAAAGCCACCACTAGGTATCATCTGCACTGTGAGTGCAGACCACAAAGACAATGATTGCTGACCAGAGTGGGAGCCTGAAGTGGAAAAAGTCCAAGGAGTGCATACTACCCCTCCCCTCACAGCCGACCCCCACAACAGGCTGTGGCTATGTTAATTTCCAGGGAATTCCTTAGCACCAACATGAGCAGAAGAGGAACTCAGCTGAGCCTAAGTAATGATTCTAGATTAGACCAAGAAATCACTGAATTTAGGAGTTAATTTACACCTAACCACCTATATAAAGTTAAAGCCAAGAGAAGAAATGCTTAGGGCATGAAAACAGAATGAACAGATGGTTTGAAATAAAATACCAACTTTGGACACTTGAATTTTGTAGACTATTATAAATAATAATGTCTCCTACTTAATTAAAAAACAAATTCTTCAAATTATTTAATAGTATATAAATAGCCTGAATAGTACACTTTAAAAAAAAATACCCTTTAATATACTACATAAATACACTTTGTGAAATGTTGGAGGAGGTTATCCAGCAATAGGAAAAGTATAAAACAGGGCCAGAATTGTGTTTTAAAGGGAAAAGTGGATAATACTAGAGAGTACAAGTGATTTTTTTCAACTTCCCAAATATTCCCCATTCCATTACTGGCAGATACAGAGTTTTTTTCAGGTATTCACCTTCCTTGTTGGGGAAGTGGGCCCAGGAACGAAGGTGATCCTATCCCTAGCCCCCAGGCAGAAGATGGTGGCTTTTCAAAGTCAATAATGATTATTTGATTCTCTTTTCATTAAATTGTATATTGGAGACAGGTGACCGGCTTCTAGTTGAAACATAAGAAGTCTGCTAGGAGGTATTTGGGAATGATCCTTGACAAGAAATAGACGCATGGAAAAATTTTCCCTCTTCATTTATTGCATGTTGTAGTGACTGCACATGATGTTGGGAGCTATGTTGTTCATCTAGTGACATTAAGAGACAAGAATGACAAGTAGTTGATGGCAGAGAAGAAGGATGGAAAAAACTTGGGTCCTTGGACTTGCGTTTGAACCTCTGAATGACCTTCCCTGGACCACCATATATAGCTACAAAGACCTGTTGCGTGAAATAGTGAGTCTCCACTTCTGTCACATGTGGCTAAAAACATCCTAATTAAAATAAAAATAAATTATTAATTGCTGGTATAAACCTCATAAAGAAAACTTTAATTGAAGAAAAATAAAGGAATTCTCTAAAACTAATTTTACATTAAATATACAAAAAATCAGTTAATACTAGTAACTAAAATGCAGATCACAGTATGAAATAAATTTAAATGAATCCTTACCTTGTAATCTAGACAAAGCAAATATGTCAGTAAAAATTGATGAAGCAAGGCATAAAATGCAATAAATTTGAATGAATGCCTTCACAGATATCTATTATATATATAAATAAATATTTTCATAAAAAATGAAGAAATGTTAAAGGCATCCTTGTGCATACAATGAAAACAAGTATTTTTCTCAATAGGAACAAGCAAAAGGAAAAAAATTCAATGAATTTTAAAAGAAATTAGCCTCAACCAAAAAAAAAAAATACAACATTGATACTGCTTTTGAGTGATGGATTTTGTAGGATGCTGATATATTTATATCTGAAATGTTAAGGTACTAATCCAGGGTCTGTGTGGCTGCTTGATTACATTTTTAATAAAGAAAATTACTCAGACTGAGAAACTTCCTCTTAGTTCAATGATAGTTTGAATTTCCATTCTTTACCACTAGAAAATCACATCATCTTTGCTGTCTTATCCCATGTTACCTTTCTCCCTAGTCATGTGAAATTTGATATTGTTGGTGATATTTAGGGGAAGAATTTTGTTAGAAATATAGATTTCTATATTTCTATAGAGTGAACCCTCTAAGGGCTTGTAGGAGTTCATGGATCTAGAAATGCTTTCGAAATTGTTAAGTGCTACACAAAAGTATATGTAGTTAATTATCTTATTTCAAAAGAGTTAGACTTTGAATGATGTGATCACTCTTAATAAAAGTATGTTAGAAGAAATAATTTTGAGTACACAACTATTGAACAATTATATAACAAAATGATAACAGCTTAGTGTTTAATAGTTTCAGTGGAACAATTATATAACAAAATGATAACAGCTTAGTGTTTAGTATTTTCAGTGGCTAGTTATGTAATGGATAAATAGCAATCACAGAACAGTCAAGGGTAGCTCTGATTTCGGGGGAAGGGAGGTAGCCACACGTTGGGCAGAAGATTCAGTGTTCCAAATGACTTAGGTGGATGAATCAATTATTCAGAAGAAGCTGAAGAGGCTCAATAAGCGAATCTTCAGTAAATTGCCCTTAAAGAAAAATCCAGTGATAGGGAAGAACGGAAACGCCATTGAAGTCATGCCACCTGCAAGAAGCTTTTTTCAACTATGCCTGCCAGCTTTTCCGTTCAGCATGCCTACTGCACTACATGAATACTAGTTATTCCAGTTCCATGAGTACTGGTAAATCTAGTTAAACCTTATAAGTTTTATGTATGACCCACAAAGTTTTATACTTATTCTTATTTATAGAACATGAGTAAGATATCAAGAATATGATTAAGAATATTTTAAATATTCTTCCAGTGTAATATTTCCAGCTCATCAAGTCGGCTGTGAATTCACAGAGCAGGGATCATGTTTTCTTATTTTTTTTTTCTTTTCAGTACCCTGATGCTATATACATAGAACATACTGAATAAATACCATTGGTTTGTGTAGTGGTTAAAAGTACAGGCTTGGGCTTTTGCCAGGTGAAATTTCATGTGTCTCTCTAGCAGTTATTTCCACATGAAACTGGGCAACCATTTAGCTTTTCTGGACATCATTTTCCTTATTACAGGTCACATGAAATTATGTAAAGCTGCTGATCATAATATTGTAATAACATCTTTCTTTTCTTGGGCACAATATTATGACCAAGAGGAATGGGATGCACTGGCAAACAAGTCAGAAGTCAGAAAAAAGGCCACAGTTACTAAAGAACAACAAAAGATAGTCTCTGAAATAAAAGATGTGGATGGACTCATAGCAGAAAACATGGAGGACCAATGACATAATGGCTATTTCAAAGACAATAACCTGTTCTTAGTGTCTACTTAATATATAAAAGAAGGCAAGGCAACATGAAAGATTTTGGATGGATATAAAGGAGGACTTTCCAATGGGTATTATAATATTAGAAGATATTATAGATAGAGATGATAAAATTCCTTGAGCTACCCTAACAATAGTTTGTGGAGAAAGGTAAAATAAGAAAAAAAAGATGTTTGTGCAAATTTTATGGCCAAAAAAATTGTCTACAGTAGAGTAATTAAAGAAATGTAAACTTAAAAAAACTGAGATTCATAAAATATGATGCTATAATTAGAAATAATATCACAGTTCAGAAAAAATAAATAAGATATGATTAAAATAATGTACAGTGTCTATTGAGATGAAGAAAATGTGACTATGGCACACAAAAGGAAGAGTGATAGCTTAAGTATAGAGTTCATTAAAGCACAGCTCAGTTCTCATAGCATACCTAAAATGCAGTTATTTTAGCAAGTTTCAATGATATGCCTTATAAAACCTATCATCCACAGATCTGATTTACAGTTCCTTCAGGGTAGTTTGAATATGATTTCAAAGCTGTCATTTTGAGCTTGCCCTTAGCAAGTTGACTTGCTGAACTTACCTTTGTATGCCCTTTACTACATCCCATTTCTCACCTAGACTCTAATTTTGCCTCTGTCAAGTCATCTAGTTTTTCAAACTCTTCTCAAGGCCTATGTCCTTGGGGAATCTTCCTAACCTTTTAGGAAAATTAGACAATATCCACTGTTTCAGATACCTGATGCATAAACAGACCTCTGTATCTATCCACAACCCAACATTTGAAAATTTTTAAAAGTCAATAATTTAAGAACAAACCTTGAATAATACTCTTGGTTACAGGATGAAATTTAAGATAAAGGTCACTCTTGGATCTCATTTTTCATTAAACAGGATGAAACTATTGTTGCTCAAATTTGATGATAAAATATTTCCTAAGGTAGGCTAATGATCTTTTAGCAAGCAAAAGTCTCTTACTATATTGAAACACTGAAGAATTATCTTCATAAAAATTTTTATTCCCCAGGAAGCTATAAAACTTTGGTGAACACAAGTCATTACTAGTAACATCAACTTGCCTCCTTCTAGAAACATTTCAGGGAATGCCTAGGTAGCAGTTGCTGCTTGAAAACTCTGTTGGAGGAAGCTTGTTCTAGAAATTTCCCTTTTTCTGATTGCAAAAACTAGTTATATTTTCATCAGCATCATGATGCCACTTTAATGCTCGTTACCCTTTCTCTGATGCATAGAAGAAAAATAAGGACTCTAGTGATGTTGAAACCTTTGGAACTTAAAAGGCAGTTGTAAGTAGAAAGCACTCAGAAGAATGATTCATTTGGAAGATATACTTGAAGGAAAAACTGGGGATTCATAGTGAATCTTGATGGCCAAATATCTTAAAAGAAGGATCTGATAGCAATTTAACAACACCAGTGTGTCAGAAAGAAGCATTCTAATTATGGTTCTAAAAAACATGGTTGTATGAATAAGTCATATTATCTCTAAGATTAGTAAGTTGCAGATACTTTTGTCCCTCCATACATCTTCCTTTTATTTTCCCCTCTGTGGGATTTCTATTGTTTAATATTTTAGATTAGTATTAATAAAAATTTCTGATTATCAAACATTTGATAAAACAAAATGAATTTAACATACATTCATTTTAAAACATAAAGTGTTTTCTCATTTCCCCTAGCTTTCTATTAAGATCATATAATGTGACTGGTGCATAGTCCAACTCAAGATAAAATTCTTACTGGTAAACAACCATGTTAACATGAAGGAAACTGTGAAAGCAGAAACTAGGTAATCAGAGAAAATATTTATATTCTTGCACTGAAAATATTAAATATATGCTGTTTCCACAAATCAATAAAGATAACTCAATAGGAAAATAGGCAAAAGGCTTGAAAAGTTTCACAGAAAGCACATCTACGTATCTACATGACCCATAAATATATGAAAAGCTGCTAAGCTTTGTTAACTATCAGAGAAATGCAAGTTAAAAATACAATGCAGAAGCAGTATGAACCCATCAGATTGGCTAAATTAAAAATTTTAAAGAATGCAATGATGATGGTGAGGATGTGGAGCAACTAGAACTCTCATTTTCTTCTGGGAGTGTAAATTGGTACAACTCTGGAAAATTCCATGGCAATATTGTGTACAACTACAATTTTCTTTTAAGTACTTTAGTATAAATAGTTATGTGTATGTGTAGTTAATCTATATCCTAGTTGCAGTTCATTAACATTTGGAAGATTTTAACTAGAAGCTCACACTGTAATAGCAGCTAGTTAACATTTGAAAGATCCTAATCAAGAGTCTTCTTAGGGCTTGCAAGCACGTCAAAAATGAAAGTGCTTTCTAAAGTGTTTCTAACTGGCAAAAACAGTAACAGAGATGATTCTTCATTTGTAAAATGAGTGGTGTTCACGAAATGTGGTTGCTTGAATGTGTTCTGCAGGTATCTTCACCTTTCTAGGTACAGAGTAAAATAACCTGGTGAACCCAGCAACTTAACCTCTTTAAGTTATGTCTTAAATAGAAATCAGCTTCTAGTTGTCTTCCTTATGGAGAATTTAATATCTAATTCAGCTGGAAGGTTAACTTCTCCTACCATCAGCATGTATTTTTCATTCAAGGTGCTTGTGGCATACCCAAAATGACAGAGAAAAGGGACTTCAGGAGCCAGCAGAACAGGTTACATCACTGTGTCACTTGCTGAGAAGTGTTCATATGTGTGGCACACTCTCATCTGAGACCCACTTTCATTGTAATATAACACTCATCTGTGGCAAGGTTGTGGGAGCCCAGTCTTCTTGTCCTCATCCACCTCTAGTCCTTTCAGACTGTAGATATCTTTTTCTGTTTTGTTTTGTTTTGAGACAGAGTCTTGCTCTGTTGCCCAGGCTGGAGTGCAATGGTGTATAGTCTCGGCTCACTGCAACCTTCCCCTTCCAAGTTCAAGCAATTTTCCTGCTTTAGCTTCCCAAGTAGCTGGGATGACAGGCATGCACTACCAGGCCCAGCTAATTTTTGTATTTTTAGTAGAGACTGGGTTTTGCCATGTTGGCCAAGCTGGTCTCAAACTCCTGACCTCAAATGATCCGCCCATCTCGCCCTTCCAAAGTGCTGGAATTAAGGCATGAGCCATGCGACTGGCCTTGTAGATATCTTCTAAAAACAACTGGACAATTATAAAGGCCAAACCATCTTAGGTTAGTTCACAAGTGGAGAACAAAACTCCTCAAAGCAGAATCAATAAGCATTGTTGGTAGACAATGTCAAATAAATCCATTAAGGTACTTATTTACAAAACATCAAACTCTTAATTTTCAGCTGTTCATTGAAATCAGAGGCATAGCCCAGCACAAACCTGAAAAGTAATCTGACAAAAGAGTATAATGAGGAGTTAGGATTCTTTCGACAAATTTGTGTTAACCACCGAATATATTACAGCCACATGCTCAATGCTTCAGGAAGGTATAATGTTAATTTGGTCAGTCCCTGACCCCACATTGCTAATTGCCCAATGAGAGGGACAGATGCATCAATTGCAATCAATGTGGGTGCTATGATAAGGGGCATACATAGTACAATAGGCACCCAGAGAAAAGCAGAGAGGTTTCATCTGAGTGACAGTGAAGGTGCAATTTTATTTTGGTCAAGAGCAGAGGAGGGCCGGGCACAGTGGCTTACACCTGTAATCCCAGCATTTTGGGAGGCTGAGGCAGGTGGATCACCTGAAGTCAGGAGTTCGAGACCAGGCTGCCCAACATGGTGAAACCCCATCTCTACTAAAAATACAAAAATTAGGCAGGCATGGTGGCAGGTGCCTGTAATCCTAGCTATTCGAGAGGTGGAGGCCAGAGAATCACTTGAACCCCGAGGCAGAGGTTGCAGTGAGCCAAAATTATGCCACTGGACTCCAGCCTGGGTGACAAGAGTCTCAAAAAAGAAAAGAAAAAAAAAAAAGGGCAGAGGCGGGAGAGTGTCATTAGCAAAGTCTTAAAAATCTTCAGGACCATGGTTCTCTCCCTGCAGGAATGTAGGAAGTCAGAGGTATCTTAAGCCTAGAACATAAGAAGGGGTGTGGCAGGCAACACAGAGTACATTCAATCCCTATTCCTTTTAAATTTGCATTTCTTAGTAAAGTAAAAATACAATGCAGTAGCACTACATACCTACCAGAGGCTTAGCAGCCGTTCATGTATTTATGGGTCATGTAGATATGTAGATACGCCTTTTGTGAAACCTCGCTTCAAGTATTTTGCCTATTTTTGTATTGAGTTGTCTTTGTTTCCTTTATTGATTTGTGGAAACAGTAGATTTTTAATATTTTCAGGGCAAAAGTACACATATCTTCTCTGATTACATAGTTTCTACTTTTGCAGTTCCTTCTAGCTATTTAACGCATTAAACCTCTCTATTGCAGCTTCCTCATCCACATACAAGAAATAAAAGTAGTACTATCTTACAGATGTTGTGAGTACTAAATAAGTTTACAAACATAGACCGTATCAAAAAAAACATGGCACATAGTAAACACTCAAAAAATATACTAGCTATTATCTCTCTCTCTCTCTTTTTTTTTTTTTTTTTTTTGAGACAGGGTCTTGCTCTGTTGCCCAGGCTGGAGTGCAGTGGCACAATCACGGCTCACTGCAGCCTCAAACTCCTGGGCTCCCGTCATCCTTTCTCCTCAGCCTCCTGAGTGGTCAGAACCATAGGTGTGTACCACCACACCCAGTTAAGTTTTAATTTTTAATTTTCTTTTTTTCCTCTTTTTTTTTTTTTTTTTTGGAGAGGCGAGGTCTTACTACATAACCCAAGCTGGTCTTAAACCCCGGGGTTCAAACAATTCTCCCACCTCACCCTCCCCAAGTATTGGGATTACAGGCATAAGCAACTGTGCTGAGCCTATTATTATTTTTTATAGTAGCATTGTGTTAGTTTGCTAGGGCTACCTTAACAAAGTACCACAGGCTGGGTGGTTTAAACAACAGCTTATTTTCTCACTGTTCTAGAAGTCAAAGATCAAGGTGTTGGCATGGTTGGCTTGTTCTGAGGCTTCTTTTTTTCTGAGTCTTGTAGATGGCTGTCTCTTCCCTGTGTCATGTGATCTTCCCTCTGTACATGTCTATATCCTGATTTCCTCTCCTTACAAGACACCAGTGATTTTAAGTTAGAGCCCACCTTAATTACCTCATTTTATTGTAATCACCTCTTTCAAGACTATCTCCAAATACAGTCACATTCTGAGAAACATATTTCAACTCATAACAAACGTATCATAGATACTAGCAGGCTATGTATCTTGGCAGTGAGAAAGGTTTAATCTTTACTTTCTGTAGAGATGGGATCTCACTATGTTGCCCAGCCTGGTCTCAAACTCTTGGACTCAAGTGATTCTCCCACCTCAGCCTCCTGAGTAGCTGGGATTATAGGCAAGTATGTACCATTTGTGCTCTGCTGCTTTAATTTTGTTTGGTTTGGTTTGGTTATATTTGTTTTGTTTTTAATAATCTACCCTAAATTTAGGTCTTGATGATTCTTCCAGTAAACCTCTCCTCTAGCATCAGTGGCTATACTACCCCCTTGAGGTTGAATACAAGAGGACAGTAGATGGAGGAGTAGGTTGGTAGAAGACAGGTAAGGAATTAGATAGACAGAGGGACCATGGAGAGGATTAGAAGCAAGATGTCCCAAACAAAAGCTGTCTCTTTCCTTCTCAGCCTCAATTTGCACTTTCAAAGCTACTGTTCTCATCTTGACTCTGCAAATTGGGTTCTTAGACTACTTCAGTGTGAGAAATGGAAGGCAGGTAAAGCAAGCTGGCCACAACCATTTTATTATCATTTTTAAAAATATTATACTGCTATGGATAGACAAGAGCTCTGTTTGAAAGAGCTTGCCAGCCATCTTGAGTTTGGATTTTATCTTGTGAATGATGGAAAGCTGATCTGTATTTCTAGATACCGAATTAAGATGGTCAAAGTTTAGAGAATTGTAATCTTGTAAATAAAGAGGAGGAAATAAATAAAAGAGAGAAAAACGAATGACAGGGCAGCCAAACAAGGCAGGTGACATACACCTAAGATAAAGCAAAGGCTGCAGAGGTAGAAGAAACAGCTGGATTAGAAAAATGATCTCTAATCTCAAATGGGCAGGGTTTGGGTGAGTGCAAAGTAACAATTGCTGATTGTGGATTATAAGTCAGAAACGATGTCATTAAGACAGAGAATACAGGAAGAGAAGCAAGTCTGGGAACAGAGCCTATCCACTAGGCTGTGGAGTCTTTTGTTTATTTATTTTCCACTCTTTTATTTTCTAACATAAACATTTAAAGCCTATAGGTGTGTCTTGGTCCATTTAAGCTGCTATAACAAAATACCATAGACATAAACAACAGAAATGTATTTCTTACAGTTCCAGAGTCTGGGAAGTCTAAGATCAAGATGCTGGTAAATATGGTGTCTGATGAAGCCCTGCTCCCTCATAGACAGTGGTCTTCTCATTCTAATCTCACATGGCTTAGGAGCAAGGAGCCTCTCTTGGACCCATTTTATAAGAGTACCAATCCCATTTATGAGGGCAACTCCTGATCACCTCCTAAAGGCCCCACCTCCTAATACCACCACCTGAGAGGTGACGATGTCAACAAATGAACTTTAGGAAGATATAAACATTTGTACCCTAGTAACATGTAACTCAAAAATGTGGAGCCATTTTTAGACATGTTGAGTTTCAGGAGCCTGTGAAACAATCAGGTGCTGACAGCCAGAAGACAGCTAGAAATGGGTTTGGTACTCAAGGTAGAGATATGTATTTGGAAATATATTAGTTTTACATTACTAATCCTGGAATTGATACCAACCAGGAGGAGGAAATAGAAGAAAAGACAGCTGTGGGTATTGCTACCTAGAATGAGACAAAGGCAGTGGGCAACATGAGGACACAGAAGAGAAGGCGAAGGGTGCCCAAATGAAGGCTAACCAGGAAGGGCAGTAGAAAAAACACAACTGACACTCATCAAAAGAGGCAAGGTCACCGCATGCTTGACTGTGCCTTATTGTCCTTCATTCTCCATTCCAAGACGTGCACAAATCCTATTTTCTTTCAGGCTCCTGATACAGTTTGGGTAGTGGTTAAACCACATAGGCTCTGGAGCCAGACTATTGAATTTCAATACCCATCTCTATTACTTACCAGGTATATGACCTTGGACTAATTACAGAACCTCTTCCTTCAGTTTTCTCATTTATGAAATGAAAGTAATTTATGAAATGATTTTATGAAATTTTTTAGAAATTTCATAAATTATGAAAGTAATTTATGAAATGATTTTATGAAATTATGAAATGATTTATGAAAGTAACTTATGAAATGAAAGTACCTGTAACATGGGGTTTGGTCTTTAAAAAAAAATGAGAAACTATAAGGCTTAACACTCAATAAGTGTTAGTTGTCATTAATATGGAGCAAAGGTACCATGTTGTAAGATGGTTGCAACTTAAAGCAGGTCTTGCCATGCGACGCCAGAGAGAATCCACTGAATTAACGTCCAAGTGAATAAATGCATTTATTCCTTTCAATTTTAAATCTTTTCTAGAAAGAAATATGCCCAGGAGTTTTACTTAGCATCATCTATTATGTTGCTGCCACTTGAGTCAGTGTAGGAAAACAACTAAATAAGACACTTGAGTCAGGATATTCAAATGCACAAATTCCTAAGTCCATACCTCCTAATAATTATAAGCAAGGAGACTCTTCCAAGTATCTAGCTGGACAGCTGCGATGGCTTCATCTCTGAAGATATGCTACCATTAAGCAAACTTGGGTTTACATTACCATGACATGTTCTCGTCATACATCAGTTATTTCTGCCCACAGCATACTCAGAGTAGAATAAGTATTTTTGCATGGACTTTCACTCATATACAATAAGCTCCTAAGAGTCAAAATCCATAAGGAAACAGTGGTCAGTGCAGCACCTCAGGGGTACCTTCCATTTCTAGATTGAGTACAGCCTTCTTCACAGTTTACACAGGGTTTGGTTTTCTGATTTACTGTTCAGCATTTTTTTTCCCCAGACAGTTCAGAGAAATTAAAGTGTTCCTGTGTTTTCTCCACATTCACATATGTGAGACAAGAGCATCCAGGGCTGGAAATGAGTGAAATCTAGGCACAGCAGGGCAGGAGTGGAGCTCAGGTTGGCCTTGGCTGTCATTCTTCCCACCTGAGCATTTCAGCCCAGTGTGTTATGGAGTGGTGAGATAATCCCGTTTCCTATTGTCAATTTATATATTTCCTCACTCACTCTCTGCAGTGGAAACTCACTGTTTCAGCCCTCTGCCAGCACCTGCCACTTCCTTTTCTTTTATGTATCTTTTATCTCCTCTTTATCTCTCCTAGCTCCAACAATGAGGTTTTATTCCAGTTCCTTTCTTCTTAATATGAAACTCTGATATCACTAGAGCCCAGGCCTCACACTTCTGTCAAATTCCTCAGGACATTCAACCTTCCCCAGAGTTACAGGGAGTGGGAGGAAGCAAACAAGGCTGAATAGGACGGCCATGCTGCATCGCGCTGACCTCTGAGTCAGTTTCCAAGTGGGGATAATGATGTTCTGTGATCAGGACAGGATTAAAGCAGTATATAAGAAAGAGCAAAATGTATGAGTCTGTGATAAATACCAGGAGGGGAATGAGTCACGATGTTCTCTCAGAATCCATTGTGTTAACTCAGCAGGGGTCAGGTAGAGAGATGTTTTCTAGTGAACAGCTGCTCCTGTTTACTTCCAGCTCCACTTTTCCAATCATTTTGAACATCTTGTAAAGAGGATTAAAATTCATGGACTGAATCTAAGGGATCAAACTGCTAATAACATATGCATTAAATCCAGAGGTCATCATTTGCTCTAGATGGAGGACATCACTTGAACTTGGATGTAGAGCTATTACAAGTCCTCCATGGTGTATAGTTTAATGAGGATCTTTAATTCATGAGCTGGTTTGATTTTTAAAAGTCACATTTTCTCAATTAAAAGTGTTAAAGCATTAATTTAACGTAGCACATGTTTTCATTTTATCTAGTAGTTTTTGAAAGATATAATTTTTCTTAAAAAAAAAAAGCTGTATTACCAAATCTAATAGGTTGGTCTTTACATCCAGTGGATGAGAAAAGACAAAGTCCACAAAATATGTCTGGGGACTTTATCTACTCTTGTTATTTTGTTACAACTAAATATGGTCAAAACTCCTCAGAGTTGGAGAGCGTATATTTGTGATCTTCCCACCCCATCCTACAAAAAGCCACACCCATAACGCTAGTCCTGGCAAGTACTTTAATATAGCAAATAATTGCCATTTGCGAGGATGCAGCTAATGATATAAGAATATGCAAGATGCAGAGATTGTAAAGAAAACAGAATAAATAACATAAGGTGAAGGTGTAGACATAAGGAAGTCCCATAGAGGAGGAAGAAATGGATGGAAGGATTAATAAGCTCTTTTCTTGCTGCACAAATGAAAATCCAACCTATGCTCACTCGCTAACAATGTTGCCTGGAAGTCAGATAAAATGATATGTATTAACCATATTGCCAGGCAACCTTACTGGTGGTAGAATGGCCCCTGATTGATAAATTGCATTTAGAGTAAGTGAACTACAAATATCAGATGGGGGAGCCATAGCTTCGAGCTTCTCTGAGTATAGTGACCTGTGGAAGCAGTGACTATGGACTTTCTACAAGATCTATTGGCCCTGTGAGGCAGGTATCTTCTTCTATGCCAGGGCAGAAACTGAACTGCCCAGATGTGGATTTCATCTCATTGCCCTTGAGCTGTCTCTGGGGACATGATAGTCATATGGGCGTTTTCCCTGAGACTCCACTTGGTGATACCCTGCTGGCAAGTTGTGGTTCCTATGTGGCACCCTCTGATAAGTTGATGCCAACTGTGGCCTAGTCTAGCCCTGTGAGTCTGTGTGTTTCATAGAACCTTAGAAGATCCTTTGATGAGCATAGCAAAAAGGGAACCAAAGGTGTTGGCAAATCAGACAAGGCAGGAAAAAGGTATTCAAGGAACAGAAACACTTTCACAGGAAGGAAAAAAGTCTGGGAAATCAATCAGTGTTGTTGGGTGGAGAAGAATGGCGGAAAATTAAGTAGGGAGGTGGGCAGGTGCCAGATCAAAGCTTGAGAAGCTGTGCTGTCATCAGTGGGAAGCTACTGGTGTATTCCAAGAAAGGGGGTGGTATAATTTGCATTTTAGAGAGATTATTCTGGCTATAACATGAAGGATGGACAGAGGGGATATGATCAGAAGCAGGGAGACTACAGAAGAAGCTATTGCAATAGCCCACGTAACAGATGATGAGGACTTGAACTAGGGCTGTAGGAATAAATTGGAAAAGGGGAAACTGATTTGACAGCTACTTTCATGAGACAGAATTTAGTGACTGATTAAATGGAAAATGAGGAAGAGAAGTCTAGGTAATTCTCAGGTGAGGCTTGGATGACATCTTTAGTAACAATGATGAGCCCATTATCCTGAACTTTGGCAGACTTCTTTTACAATGAAATATTAAAAAAGATTCTCAGCATTTCTATTTATCATTATACTCCTGGCATTTTATTTCAGAGAACTGTACAAATCCTGCTGCCTTGCCATTTCCTAATTAATAAGGGCTATTTTTAGTTCATTTCATTGTATAAATAATGTTTATTGAATGGGCAAACACAGCTATACCAATCAGAAAAATCTTTATTTTTCTTCTCCTGAAAATCCTTCAAACCCACTCTAGCTAATCTCTCTTCTAATCTCTCCTCCCTGCCTCTAATAATATCTCTGACAGATCCCAATTTTAAGCAATACAACAATCTCATTTCCAGGTATTAACATAACAAGTCAGATCTACATAAGCACTCCAACTCCCTTGCAGTGTCAAGATTTTCCCCCTGCAGTAGTGGTAAGGGAGGTAACGTACTGCTTTCTGCCCCTTCCCACCTCCTGCCCTCTGGCTCCACTGCCTCTGGCTGGTCTAGAATAAAGGAGGGGAATATGATGAAAGATCTCACTTGGTTGGGACTGTTGTTCTCTGGCATCTTTGTCTGGAAGATAATTGGTACTACCTTGAAATTCTTGGGAGAACTAGCGCTGTGTCCACTGGAATATGCAATGGTGTGTCCCAGAAACTGTGGTGTTTGACTCTCTCTGGAAAGGCCTGAAGGTAGAGGGCTTCCAGGCAGATCAGACAAGGCAGGAAAAGGGTATTCTAGGAACAGAAACGCTTTCACAGAAAGGAAAAAACTATTTGGGGAATTACTCAGTGTTGCTGGGTGGAGAATCTGTCTGAGTAGTAAATGGGGCCTTTCTGTGAGTTCTGGGACTGCGTGGAAACCAAGCAATTGCCTCTCCTTTTGTCTTTTTGGCAAGGTCTCAGCAATTGCTCCCAAGGCACAATCCACTTTTCTCTGGCAGGCAGTCCTCTCCGACAGTATTCTCCCAGAATACTCGAGCCCAGCTACTTGTACATTCTGGTCCCTGGGAAGCAAAGCCCATCTGTACCCTCCTCAACCTTGCATGTGCAGAGTCTTTCCTGTGGTCTTGCTGCTCACTCTCCCTCACAGTTGTCCCCACACAGCCCTTTATCTTCAGGTCTGTCCAGGGAAAGTCAAACACCACGATTTCTGGGACATACTCTGGTGGACAGAGTGCTAGTTCTCCCATGAATTTCAAGGTAGCTCCAATTCTCTTTCATTTATCTTATCAATTATTTTTTAAACTTCCATTTCTTATATAGGATGAAGAAAGCAACACAGAAGCAGTTCATGTCTCACTAAGGCTAGACACTGATGGGTCTAACGTCTCTCTTTGGAATTTATTGGCATTTAACACCTATTATAGTCAACTCTGGGGTCCTCAGCTAAACTCTAAGAGCACGGGCAAGGTACCATTAATCATCCAGTTACATGCATTAATTACATGTCAATGCAAGTAAGCCAAACACTTTTACACTGGACCAGAAGCACAAGGGGTAATTAATGGCACAATGGGACTTGCATGACCAGGCAGTTGGAAATAAGGGTCCACCTCAGGGAGGGGAGTTCAGTGATTTTTTTTGGTTTTGGTTTTTGTATTAACCTGGCAACAAGGGTATTATCTGCAAGTTTATAGCTAGTGTGCTAAATGGCACTTTGACAGCCTGCCAGGAAGGCCAGTCAGAATTTCCCACTGATGAATGCTTCTAGGCTTGAGTTTTGTTTTCCTTTAGGACCAACAAATAACTAGCAAAAACAGCAACAAAGAAGAGCTATGCAGCTCACGTAAAGCAATTACCCTAATTTGGAATTTTATTTTTGCTTTTTGCTTTGGAAAATCATCAATTAATTTTTTGCTGACAGCCAATATGTAGAACCACCACCTCTCTTCAAAAATGTTTAATTCAGCATCTGCAGTATATATTCATTATTATGAAATTTTCTCACAAAGTTTACTCAGTTTGGACACCAGTTCAAAAAACTAAACAAAGGTATGGGTATTGAAAGAATTGAGGTGGGGGCAGGGAGTTATGAGTAGTTATTTTGCTTTTAGACAAGCAATTCATTCCACATTTGTTAAAGCTTGCTAGATTGAGTCCTGTAACAGCTTTTATGCAATAGATTTGTTCCTGTAAAGTTGTATATAAATCAATTTTTTTAAATAAATTGATTCATACTTTGAATGCATTGAAGGCTTGCTATTTAAAGAAACCATACTCTAAATCTTCTTGTAACGTGAAGAATTCATCTTGTGAAATGGATATGAGACAGAGAGAACAGCTTTATTTAAAGACGTGCCTGTATAATCGGTCATAGGAGATGATTTGAAAAAGTATATAGGTGTATGACTTATTTTTAAAGCAGCCTAGCACTGGGGTCACAGAAACTATAATGGTTAACAGCTTTGTGACAAAATTGTATTCCCCAAATCCTGTAAAGAAATCTTTACACTACAGTGCATGTCCAGAGGGCTCTTGTTCTCATTTCTGCTTTTGAGTATCTCACATTGGTGAATGGAAAGGAATCAATGAGATCACTTTTTTGTTCCCTAGCAGCAGGCATGAAAATGCCCAGAAAGTTAAGAACATTACTGGAGATGCAGGACAAAATTAATCTCAGTATTCAGAACAATTCTATGCCATGCCAACTGCCATTAGCCACATTTTACAGATGAGGAAACTGAGGCAGTGAAAGGTTAAGTAAATGCCCAAGGATGCTTCATTGATAGCTGTCAGAGTCAAGGTTTGGACATCAGCAGTCTGACACTCGAGCTCAGATTCTTTAATAACCATGCCTCACACCTCAGAGACATATGTGGATGGATGGATGGATGGATGGATGGATGGATGGATGGATGGATGGATGGATGGATGGACAGATGGACGGATGGATGGATGGATGGATGGATGGATGGATAAATGGGTGGATGGGTGGATGAATGAATGGGTGGGTAGGTGGATAGATAATTTGAGATAATGATATAAAATATTTAAGTACTCATAAATGATATAAAATTATATAAATAATTTGTAACTAACATTTTTAGTGTTAAATGAAATAGTCCTTGTCAAAATGGATCTTGGATATAGCTCATTGGTTTTCACTGTTCAAGAGGCCAAACATTTGTCACATTTATAAGATACAAATGTTTACAAGGGATATCAATGTTGATCCTGAAGCCTAGATCCTCTCATCACTTTGCTTTGTAGCATACAAGGGTGTCTTTCATCGGGAAATTCTATATCAAATTTCAGCATTTTAGCTTCTCACAAAATTGAGTACTTGGCAATACTAGCTCACATTTTTATAGGGAGACAATCAGTTTGGGACTAACTATGCTCTTCAGTTTACCACCATTGCTGTAGTGCCACTTAGTTTTCCCCATGGCCTTCCTCATGCATTCACTTACCTCTTGGCATCTCTGGGTAAGAGAGTTTTGGAATCTTGAACCAAAAATGCAAATAAACAAGCCTCATTGTTAGAGAGCTCAAAGTAAATTTGTGTACATCAGATAACTATTGTATGCAAAAATATATACAGTTCTGCTAATCAGAAAGAACTTTCAAAAAAATATAAAAAACACAAACCACATGCACATAGTTTTAACATAATTATTTATTTAATTAATATTGAAAATTTCCACTGCAAGGCAGCATTTGATATCTTAGTCCTACCAGATTTGTTTTAAGGATTCATGGCTCTGCAGATGAATGAAAAAGGGTGAAGAAGTTATAGAAGAAAGATAAGGTCCTCTAGAAACTTTTGCACACAGGAAGAAAACTGGAGAGTTTACATCATTTTTGTGTATATTCCAAGTATGAGCAAAAATGAGGTAGCAAAAAGGATCTCTATACACATATAGACCAGAAAGTAATTTTAAAAAGCATGACATAAAAAAACAATTCTTTCCATACATTCTTAAATTCACAACCAGATGGAAATTATCATTTGAAAGTTACAGTTCTAATAGATATATATTTTAAAATCCTATCATTTGATAGAAATATTAGCTGGCGTAAGTCTTTCATCTTGTTTTATTTGTACTCTATTCTATCTGAAATTAGGTTCTGATTGTCTCAGTAGGAGACTCGGGCAATATTTGTAGGAATTATAGTACTTTAAAGGAAGTCTATGAAAATAATTGTGTGCTGTTATATTTCTTTTCACAACTCTCCAAACACCATTAATGAGGAATCAAAAATGCCCCGCAATCAGAACAGGAATATAAATACCCACTCACCCTCCTGTGTAGCCAGCACAAACAATGGGTGCAAGTTTCCTTACTAAACAAATACGTTCCCTACTTCCTGTTCCATTGGGAGGAAGATGCCAAACGTACGAGGCAGTCATGAATTTTGTCCACTGAAAGGGCCTCTTTCAATGTGCTGCTAGTCGTATTTTAAAGAACATTTTGTAATCGGCCTTGATAACTGCCTTCCAGAAGGGAAACACTGAACCATTTTAAAATCCAAACATTTGGAAGCCAGTTGAAACAACATACCACTTGTGAAGAGGTTTATCATGCTTGGATATCTACCACCAAGTGAATAGGAAGGAAAAACAACTGAGTTGAGGATCAAATTTTATAAACTCCTTCACAAAAACTAGGACTTGTGTTTTTGTGAGCATAGACAGAATCATATTTTTAAAATGTCCTTCAGACAGTTTGTGAAATGCTTGATAATTTCTTCTTCTACACCCAAGATGAATGTTTTTATCTGTGATTTTGCTTTCTGTGAATGCCTTGGCTGAGTTGGTATTCAGTATCTATTAAATTTAACTTTGCATTTGCCCAAGCTGTTCACCCAACCTGATATTTCCTCCCTTCTTTTTTTGTGCTTAGCTACATATTACCAAGTCTAGACGCATTCGTGGATTATATCAGCCATGAATGATCCAGTCTCTGACCTACGTATACTTACACTAACACTTCAATATCTAAAACATTTATTCATATCTTGCCACTTTTTGTATTTCAACTGTAAATGTATATGTGTCTTCCTTGCCAAGCCTTATTTCAGTTTTTGAGTGGCGGAGACTATATATTATGCTCATTGGTATTCTCCATAACATCAAGTATCATATTCCTAAACCTTAAGTGAAATAGAGAATGATCACATTTTTAGTTAGTAAAGGACATACATAGAATTCCTTGCAACATCATTATGAAGCTCTATTATCATGAAATAAGCTAAAAAACTGAAAATCTAAACTATTAATATTTCAGGCTTTTCT
This sequence comes from Colobus angolensis palliatus, assembly GCF_000951035.1. NCBI lineage: Eukaryota > Metazoa > Chordata > Mammalia > Primates > Cercopithecidae > Colobus > Colobus angolensis. The sequence goes on from NW_012114710.1 coordinate 6,819,581, forward strand.
TTTTCTGAAGTCGTTTTGTTTATGGGGCAAAAAATCAACATATTGGCCTATAGGTACACAAATCTAAATGTATACTTACAAGCTAGAAATTTACAAACTGGACAAAATATGAGCAGTCATGTTAGTAAGAATTTCTTGCATTGAAGTATTATCTTTTACATGAGCATCTTAAAATATGTATTTTCCCCACACACTATATTGTAGAAGTCTCTTCCTGTGCCTATAAAATTTGGAACAATTTATAAAATTGGCAGCTTATATATAAACACACTAAGGAAGAGTTTGTAATGCTCAAGTTTTAACTTCTCATCCAGAGCTTTCTCCACAAGACCATCTTTTTTTCCTTATTTGATACCTCAGGTCCCATAAACCACAGAAAGAACAAAAGACAGCATCATTTGAGAATCTGAAGGATGGATAACCATCTAGCTGCTGGACTGAGAGTTGAGAAAGGGAGAGCTGGTCAATAAGTCAATGAAAGGCTGTTGTTGCTGTGCCTGGCAGTGCATATGAGATTAGTGGTATAGTCACTACAAAGCTGGCAGTCAGAAAGAAGAGCTGGTTGCAGAGCAAGGACAGCTGGAACTTACTGGGGCTTCTGTAGGCTTTCTCAGCATATTTACCCACTAGGACCCTAAGAGACCAATGGCTGCCTGCATAGGGCTGCCTTCCAAACCCTGCACACATTTCTTTTTAGGACAAAACTGGCCATACAGGAAATGGGATTCTGGAAATTATAGTTCCAACTTAGCCCTTTTCCTCCTGAAATCAGTCTTTCACTTGGGTTTCCAGCAGGTCACTACCTCATCTCTCCCTTACTGTCTCTCTGAATGCTGCTTCTTAAAAATAGATAGGGACATGAGTGTGAATATAAATATGGATATGTATCTAGATATATGGATATGAAGATTAATTCTATTTGGACTTGGATTTGTTTAGGTATATTTAGATAGATTAGAAAATGATTCAAACCAATTAGGTTACTCGACAAATGTTAGATTCTTTTAGTAAATATTAGTAGACTCTGTAAATAGTTAAGTGGCAATTTTATATATATCCCTTATTTCACAAACTTACTAATAGATGCTATCTTACAATCAAACCAAATTTCAGACCAAGTTCCATCAAACTTATAATCATTTGTTACCAAAATGGCTCCTAAGTGGTTATGCAACAGTTACACAACTTGGAGGAAATCCAATTTCTGCCTAGATACATTGATTTTACCACCTTGTATGAGAGGCTCCCTAAAGTGAATGCACTGATGTTCTGACAGCATATTAAGTCAGGCTTAGAGTAGAATCCTTCATCTGATTTCTCTAGGAGGTAGAGAAACAGGACCAATGGGACTGTAGGCTTTGGTTATTCCACCAATGACATTAAACTCCTGGGCTTGTAGAACTTTTATATTTGACTTATTCAAGGTGGTGAGGCTTCTACAATATATTTTAACCATGCATCTATCTTGACAATTGTCATTTTACCAATTATGATTAACAAACACTGTGGGATATATTTTAATAAATATATGCCATATGTTAAGTAACCATTTTGAAAATGTTGATTCCTGGTTATATGGACTTCAAATGCTGATAACCACATCTAAAGTGGTTAGAGTTCATTTACACACTCACACACATACACACACACCTGTTTATGTAAAACTACTGTAAAGTAAATCGACACCTCAGCAATAGGATTATAAATAATTAATAAACAATCTAAGTATAGCCATGTATAGCTGTATAACCCACCAGCTGAGCTACTCTATGTTTGGAAAGGCAAAAATAACAATTATGTTTGGAGCATAATTTACTATAACATAGTCCATTTCCAAAAACCTTTTGCTGTTATTTAAGCACCATCCTTTATACAGAGGACATAAGATGATACTTATGTATGCTTATGGCTAGTTTAGCAATTCGTCCCAGTTTGCCTCAATAGATGGACCCTACAGTCTTCTTAAATCAGAGTTCTAATCATAGGATATCTGCTTGACAGCTTCTAGTGGCTCATTGGCCATCTCCTTTTATCTTTTACCACACCTTTTTAAGCTGTCAGTTCTCTGGGAGTAACCTGGAGGTAGATCTGCTATTTTTTTTACCAACCTCAGATTTAACAAAATTGGAAAATCCATCCTGCCTCTTAAATCATAGAAGATGAAGAAGGAACTACATGTGACCTAGACAGTGGTCTTTTGTGTTGCTATAGTTCCTTTCCACTGGACTGAGTGTATGTATCTGGCTTCCTTTCTCAGGATCTTCTTTGTCCAAGATCTTCTCTCCTGGCATGTTTTTTGGATATACCAGATATAGTACACCAATAGGCTTATTTCAGACAGTTAAAACAAATCAGGTACTAACAGGAATGTAAGAGAATTCCAAATATGGGGGGAAGAGCAGGTTGAGCAAGAAGTGGCATCTACATAGTACTTATACACTATAACCCAAAGATATTGATAATACCATGATATTTTCTGAGAAAATACTATTTTTTTTATATGTTTATGTTCTGCATCCCTAACAAGGTAATAAACACTTAAAAAGCATGAATTTCTTCTATCCTCCCACTGTTAGTTTCTAGTATTATACCAAAACTACCAAAATGACTTGTACCTATTAAAACCTCAACATTGTAGATATTTTAAGAAGATATCCTATTCAATTTCTCCTTTAGATAAATTTTAGAGACTTTAGATGTTTCGTGGATTCAATTACAGAAAAGAAAGAGAAAATGAAAATGGTTGGTAAATGTAAAAGTCATTACTTATTAATGGCATTAGAGAAGAGGACTATTTATTCCCTGTGGCCAGAAGCAAAAATAAAATAAATAAAATAGTTAAAACCCATTAGATGTATAGTATGGGGAAATTTATACCAATTATACTGTTGTACCAGTTAGAGCCTAGCAGTACTCAAGTAATCACATCTAAAACAAACACAGCATGTAAATTTATCTAGTTAGCACTGAATATATTAATAAATATGATTTTGTTAAAGCTAATTTTTGTAAAGGATACATTCTGATTCAATGAAATGTAGTTCATATTAACTTTCCATTATCATCCATTTTTGTTAGATGTCTTGATAATTGCAAACGTTTATTGAACACATGAGTCATCCTTTCTTCCAAGCTCCCATTTCTTCAGGCAAATAATAATTTTCAATATTCAAGTCCTCAACTTCCATGTGATTATTTGTATATTACAGATAACAAATTATTGAAATTCCTGACTTGGTAGCTATGTAACAAGGGCACTGTGGTCTCTGTAATGTAGATTAAATTGAACAGGCATTCCCTCTTTTTGCATTAATGTCTGGATTTCTAAATGTATGATGGATTTACTAGAAGGTTCACAATGTAAGGATCAATTATTAAACAAGTTACCCTAATTATTGAGCATACTCAAATCACAGAGATATTTTATCAAATGGGCTTATTATAGAATCATAACCACTGTAAATTTTGACAGGATGAATCTTGAAGAAAATAATTTTCCATTTTACAGTATAAATGATTTTATAGTTTATAAAAGTCAGAGCTCTTTAAGTAGATGCAGATGCTCTAAGCTGGCACCATGAGGATGAAGTTTCTTATTTATAGCTGTATAGTCAAGAAGGACTGAGGGCCTGTAAACTATCTTAAATTTTTTTCCACAACCTCTGTGGTGTACCACTGGATCACCTTCGTTAAGTATCAGTTAAGTAATATAAGGATCAGTAAAGGATTTTCTGACCTGTCAGACCATTCTACTGTTTAAGTGCTACTATCCATGAATACTTTAAAACAGGATGCAGAGTCAGTTCTAGATTTGGAGGCTGGCCCAGCATCCACTGACTGAAACCTGAGATAAGCCACTCAACCTCCCTGAGCTTCCGAGTCTTCTTCTGCCCAACCTAACCCTTAAGATTGCTTTGGGACCAAATGAGTTAGTGACTGTGAGAGTTATATGACCTGTCAAACAAATGTATACCAGTTGTATTAGTGTTCTATTGCTGTGGTAACAAATTACTGCAAATGTAGTAGCTTAAACAATACAAATTTATTTTCTTACAGTTCTGAAGGTCAAAAGTCTGACACAAGTCAATCTGGGCTGTAAACAATGCAAGGATGGTGTTTCTTTCTGGGGACTTAGGGAGGAATTGGGTTTCTTGCCTTTTCCACATTCTAGAGGCTGCTAGCATTCCTTAGCTCACAGCCGTTTCTTCCATCTTCAAAGTCAGCAACATTGAGTTTTTCTCTGACCTCTCTTCAGTCATCACATCTCTTTCTCTGACACCTAGGAAAAGTATTCTGCTTTTAAAGCCTCGTATAATTAGTTTGGGCCCAGCAAGAAACTCCAGGATAATCTCCCCATTTCAAATTCCTTAACTTTGATGATATCTGCAAAGTCCCTTTTGGCATGTAAGGTAACGTATTCACAGCTCCTGGGATTAGAAGCTGAATATCTTTCGGGGGCTCATTATTCAGCTTACCATACTTCATATTGTTCTTATTAAATCACGTCTGAAATGATTTCCCCAATAATTTCACTCTTCTTCACCGAGATTCTTTCTTATAAGTATTTAGGTATATGGATTGATCCGTATAATCATCTATTTGTTCACAGGTTGTATATTAGTTGATTTTCACACTGCTATAAAGATACTACCTGAGACTTGGTAATTTATAAAGCAAATGAGATTTAATTGACACACAGTTTTGCATGGCTTGGGAAGCCTCAGGAAACTTACAATCATGGCAGAAGGTGAAGGGGAAGTAAAGCACGTCTTACATGGTGGCAGGAGAGAGAGAAAGTGAAGGGGGGACTGCCGCACACTTTTAAACCATCAGATCTCATGAGAACTCACTGAGTATCGCAAGAAAGGCTTGGAGTAAACTGCCCCCATGATCCAATCACCTCCTACCAGGTCTTTCCCTCAATGTGTGGGAATTACAATTAGAGATGAGATTTGGGTGGGAACGCAGAGTCAAACCATATCAGGTTGCTTTATAATCGCATCATTAAACCTAAATCTGTGTCACACATTCATTTCTTCTCTCCCAATTAGTAATCAAGTTCTTCTAGTACACAAAGTATACTCTATAGATACTCAACAAGTGCCAATAATTAAACGTAGATTAATGAATGATATGGGAGGTTGTGAGAGACTGAGATCTGACAGTTCACATACATGCATTTTAGATAGGTCACAAGCATATGAGCAGCATTGCAAATGGGCAAGTGGGTGATCTTTCCCACCAGACTGCCCAGGTTCAAGTCAAAGATTTTTCTTCTAGTTAGTTACATGATCATGGTCTACTTATGCCTCCATTTTCTTAGCTATGAAATAGTGTTAATAATAGTCAACAACTTAGGGGTTTTATAAGGATATAAGAATTACAAGTAAAACTCTCACAGTCTTGGTAAGAGTGGCTAGTACATAGTAGGCACTTGATAAGTATTGCTGGACAGTGCGCCCATAAATCCAGTCATATGTATTCTTGAGTCTTCATCTTACATTTATCTTTTCCACAGTTTTTTAATAATAGCCATTTATGAAAAAAGACATGAGGATTTTCTCTTTGGATTAGAAAAATATTGGTCTTTTTTTTTTTTTCAATTCAAAATTATACAGAGATTTGCAATTTCTACTTGTGAATTATTTGGCCCTGTTTCTATTCCTTTTTGCTACTACTGTCTGACTTTGGGGCAATGCTTTGCTATTATCAGCTGTGGGGGTCCTTCCCATAGACCCTGACCCAGTGACAGATGAATAATGTACACTGACATAGATACTATGCATGTCAGTCCAGCTGAGAGTTGGGGCCACTTACAGACTCCCAGGAGAGTGCTGTAGAAAGTTGCAACTTTGGCCCTGACTTGCTGGCCTTCCCAGCATTTATTCAGCACACATTAAATGATAAAAGTCTCAAGTAAACACCACTAGAAGGTAATTACTGCTGCTGACCGCCCCCCCGCCCAAGTAGAGAGCAATCACGCACCCACAGATGGTTATAAGTTAGTCTTAGGACCACATGAGTAAGCAATCTATTTAGATAGACTCCTCTACATTCCTATATTAATTACCCCTGCTATAGCTCAAAGAGGATTAGGCTGCCTTCAGCTATAACTCTATTCTGAGGCTTTTGCAAAAACCTTCTGGCCTTCCAAGAAGGTTTATTTTACTATTTTTCCCACCATCGTGACTGAACCCCTATAATCAGCCTGTAATCCAGAGTGGGCAGAAGGAAGGAAATAGGAAGAGAAACCCAAATCAGTCTATCTGGGTTTCTACTGAATCAATTTGTTTGAAGCTTAAAACTGTTGACCATCAGAAAGTTTTGCAATTATCTATGAATTTAATATTTCTGTATTTTCTTATCCTTAGACTATAAGAGAGAATTCAAATTTGAAATTCTTATCCTTTTTCCATTCAATGACATAAAACCTAGACATCCACAACATCATGTTCCTGAGAGATTCTGAAACTCTTAGTTGTATGAGTCTGAAAGAAACCACTCCGTGTCTATCCATACAACACAATAAAACCTCCAGACTCTGGAGACTTTAAGCAGAAGTCATCCTCTTGAATGGAAGCTGTTATAATGCTTTTTCAAATCCATTTATTTGTAAGGGCTCTACAGACAAGCACACTGTAGTTCTTGAGAAGTCCATAATTATTTCAGTGATTTCAGTCCATTCCGAGCAGGCTGTACATTACCTTCCTTTTTGTGGGTGTGCTTTGGAAAGCTGAAGCTCTCTCTAGTAATGTATGCTCTTCTGTTCTATTAACACCTCCCAATGCAGAAACATCTCAGGCCCTGCCAGGTTCTTCATTATAAATTCTAGTTTTCAACAGTTTATAAATCATCTATAAATATTCACTTGCGGTAGGAAGAGACTTGACAGGATTTTCACAGTGATCATTTGAGGAATTATGGAACAAGAAATTATACGTTACTGTTGACATGTTAGAAGAGGGAAGAAAAGAAGGGGATCATGTGGATAGAGCAAAATGAACTATTTGGAAATTCAGAAGCTTTACACGATATTTTCACAATACAAATTAATTGCTCATGATCTTATCAGAATCAAAGCAAATTCAAAAATACTTTTGGTGAGATACCTACAAAAATAAATAATTGAGAAGGTACAAATTTCCTATGTGTGTTATTTAATCCAATCTCTTCCATGTGGGGAGGGCACACTTTGTTTATGTTGATGTTAGAAGACCATTTGTAAGTCAAAACAGGGGAATTCTTTTGTTGCAAACTGGCTGTCACCCAGTTTCGCCAACATATTTTGGCAAGACTTATAATGGCATACACACAAAGAAGCCAAAACATGCACTGGAAGTAGCAAAAATAAGTAAGTAAAACACTGAACTTGCAAGAACAGAAAAATAACAAAGATCTCAAGAAACATTACTATGGTTCTTTCTCCACCAAACACTCATTTTATTTTTATGATGAATCCTGACACTGTTTTTAGGTTTTTGAAGAAAGAAATAAAGGTTAAAACAACTCTTTAAATGAATCTATTTTTGTAGGAAAAAAAAACAGAAGAAGGAGGAAAAAAAAAGAAAAGTCCTAACAACAACAAATGCAAACCAGTCAGTCCTCTGTGATTACTGATTTGGGTGGGAAGGAAGCCTTTGTGGGCAGCAAATATGTTTTCCCTAATTAAATGAACAGAAGGAGGAACAGAAGAAACAGAAGAAAGGCCAGCTATGCTCAGAGAGTCTCAGACAAAGCCGTATACTTCAAAGGGCAAGATTTCTTTAAATGAGATAAAATGGCATTAAAACAAAATAAGACTTTTGAAAATAAAGATACAGTAGCACAACATCTTAGCACCTTGCAATTCTAAATTTCAAGGTACTGCAGACCACCTATTTGTGTGTGTGTGTGTGTGTGTGTGTATCAGTTAAGTCACTGTGGTCATTTTCATGTTACAGAAAAGCAAACTAAAACGAAACATAGAGAATATACATAGAGAATAGACATGCCAGAACAAAGGTCAGACATATTTAGGGACAGACCGAACTGAGAATCGCAAAATTCAAGATGCTGGTTATTTCATTCTCCATTCATTTTGGCCATACAAACACATATTTTTTACCTTGTTACTTATCTGCAGGTAGGAAATATAATCCAGTTTTCACTTTTAAAATAATATCTTCAACAGAATCATTAATACGTAGGAGAGAAGAAATTGGAAGTCTATGACCTACATTAAGCATTAAGAATACAAATAAACAAAACTTGAAAAGCATAGCAGTATATGAAAATATTTTTTTAAATTTACAATGGACATCTTTAAAGTAACATTTCCATCTGAAATCTACTCCTGCTTTAATTGGAAATACCAGGATTACCTTATCTCTAGGTATATTTAATAATTTCATTTTTTCACTTATTTATTCAACAGATATTTATTGAATATTTCTTAATAGCAAGTACTGTATTAAACACATATAGTATGAAGATAAATACAACTCAGTTTCTGCCTTCAAAGGGCTTACAGGCAAGTGAAGAAGAAAGATAAACATATCATTGCAATGCAGTATGATGAGGGCAATCAGTACCCATCATTGATGTTTGCAGTTACTGTTGCTGACAGACAACAAGGAATGCACTCTTTTTTCTGCTTCTAAGAGAGTGGTTCACAAATTTTAATATTCCTAAAAATCACATCAAGAGTTTAGTAAAAGATAAAACGTTAAAATCCTGGACCCACCCAAACACTATTAAATTCAAATGCAGTAGGTAGGTCTCTGTCAAGGTGATACTGTGTCAGGTGAGTCACTTTGAGAGACACTGATACATGAGCAGTATGAGCACACATGATCCCTGAGTGATGTGTGAAGAGAGCTAACTGCAGAAATTAAGGGCCAGTATTTAAGCAATGTGTAACACTAGGAACAAAATGGCCTCTTATATTGCTTTTATCCCCTAGACATCAAGAGCCAATGCAATTTTCAAGGAGTTAAAATTATCTTTGGAATCACACATCGGAATTCTGAGCATACTTTTCCATAGAAATATTATATGCTTAGTGGTTAAATTCAATGACCGCTGGTTAAATTCTACAAGACTATTGGTTAGGCTTTTCAACTGTCTTATAGATTTCATGGATTTTGTTAGCCAAGCATGAAACCAGGCCAATTTTCTACAATTCGGTTTCTGAGAGGAAAGATTTTCTCAGGTGTGAGAGTGCACCCTGTTGGAAATTAAGCATGATTTTTATCTCATTCTTGATAAGAGTGACATTGCTATGACATGGAAAATATTTCACTTTTACGCAGGGAACAAGTTTTTTTTTTTTTAATGTGTGGAGGGTATGGGCTCCTGAAGACAACCTATACATAGAACTTCAGCATGTGAAATGACTGGTTCCCACTGAAAACAATCAACTTTGATTGTTCAGAAAATGGGCCACAGTCAATATTTTGTTTTCTATGATTTAAAAGTGGAGGCTGTGGGATCCCAATGGATGACTACCTTTCCTGGGCAAACTATCACTGACTGATAGATTCTGGCCCACATTAGCATTCATGTGCATTGAATGCCTACCCACAAGTCCTTATCAGTTTATAAAGGACAATTTCATAAACACCCTTAAACCTCACAAAAAATAGACCTCACTGAATGTGTAATAGAGACAAGTGGTAAAAAGGTGATTGATTGGAAAGTGCTGCCTTACCAGTCATGTAGTGAAAATTTTAATACCTATGCTCTTGGGGTCAGATGTGGTATACAGAGCTTGAGGCGAAGAGATGTGGACATCAATATTATAAGAACACAAAAATAAATTTGAACTCCCACTTGTAGGGGCATTTGATCATTCAACAACTCAACTAACTACAGATTTTTTTAAAAAGATTGTCTCAATCAGTTATTGAATTCTCTGTTCTAAGCACCTTTATGCTTTTTTTTTTTTTTAAAAGAAATTCATGAGAAAAATTAGGAAACATGAACAGGTATATATTTGACAAGGACTTTACTAACTAATGGAAACAACCTCAGATCTGAGGTCTTCACCCTTGAAGCAACTGGGTGCCCCTGGAATTCAGTCATAGAGTAGGGATGCCCTGTGTTCATTTGTCACTCATTTAACCACTCTGGTTAGGCTGCAAGATGGCATCTGCCAATTGAGGGGCTGCCAATGTCATGGCAGAGTAACTGTTACTCCATATGAAATCTAAAAATCTTGTCATTCAAGATTTTAATATATATTCATTGATGAGAAGTTTCCCATCAGTGAATATACATTAAAAGGTAAAATTAATAAAAGTTCTCATTACTTCAGACTAGTGATTACAGAGGGCAAATTTCAGTGGGATTTCTTGTTCCTCGTTTATATGAAGGAGAAAGGGTAACAGGGCTTCAAATGAATGGCGTAAGGATGAAAGGTCTACTAAATGACATTGAGCTTAAATAGAAGCAATCACTAATATAAATCCATCAGTGATAGTTTATGTCAAGAGGCTGCTTCATAAACCTAGTGGGTTTCTGTTGCTCAGTGGTATAATTTACATTTCAGCCATCCAATAATTAAAAATCGTTCATTTCTTTGGATTCTCAAGAAAATCTATGATCAGAAACTTTTCCCCATAGGCATCTACTATACAAATGAGTGAAGAAAAAATATGTGAGTGAAATTTAAAATCACATCATAAATGCAATAGTTGTATTTGGGTGATGCTGTGGGAGAGATTGTTCAATAATTTTGCCGTTTTGATATTCCTATGGAATATGTCATCATAATTTTTTAATGGCAACCTTTCTAATGCATATTTATCCCAGGAGAAAACTTCCAATCTTCATTTTTTAGGCTAAATTCAGTGGAATGCAATTTACATTACATGGAAACGACTTGGGAAAGGAAACTGTTAATTGAAAATAAGGATTTTTTTTTCAACAACACAGGCTGGCGTCCAGAGATGGTATCACCAACTAAAAATAGAAAATTAAACTCATCCTCAACTTTCCTTGCTTCCTTATCTTTTATTTTCAATTGCTTCCTGCTTGTTTTACTTTTTAAGTCTTTCTTTCATCTGACCCTTCATCACCATTTCTACAGTCTTTATTATCTCTTCTTTACCTGCAATCATCCCATATTCTTTCCCCACCGTTGTCTGGGCTCTATAGTTACTTTACTTAGTACTATACTATCAAGATATAATTCACATGCCATACAATTCAGCCCTTAAGCATGTATAAATCATGGTTTCTAATATATTCACAGAGTTATGCAACAATCACCACAGTCCACTGAAGAACATTTCATCACTCCAAAAAGAATCTTCTACCCTTTAGCAGTTACCCTCCATTTCTCCCCAATTTCCTCCACGAGCCCTAAGAAATCACTAATCTACTTTCTACGTATTTACCTATTCTGGACATTTCAGCTATATGGGATCATCCAATATGTGATCTTTTGTTTTTGGATTTTTCCATTTAGCATAAACTTTTCTAAGTTCATCCAGGTTGTAGTATGTATTTCATTCCTTTTTATTACTGAATAATATTTCTTTGCATTATATAACATATTTTACTCAACCATTTATCAGGTGATGAACACTTGGATTATCCAAGCCTTTGGCTACTATGAAGAATGCTGCTATGAATATCTCATGTGCGCCGTTTTTGTGTGGACATGTTTTTACTTCTTTTATGAGTGGAGTATCTGGGTCATATGGTAAGTCTATGTTCACTTGCTTGAGAAACTGCCAGACTATTTGACTGCTCCATTTAATTTTCCATCAGCAATCTATGAAGAGTTCTCCATATTCTAGACCTCAGTTATTATTTGTCTTTTTTATTATTGCCATACAAGTGGATGTGAAGTAGCATCGCATGGTTTTGATTTGCATTTCCCTGATGTTTAATGATGTGTATCTTTTTATATGCTTATCGGACATTTGCATATCTTCTTTAGGGAAATAGCTACATCATTTGCCTCTTTTTAATTAGGTTGTCTTTTTATTATTGAGTTATAAGTATTATTTGTATACTCTAGATACAAGTCCTTTATTAGATATACAATTTGTAAACATTTTCTCTTATTCTGAGGATTGTTTTTCATTTTCATGATGATTTCTTTGACTCTTCACAAAAGGTTAAGATAAAATAGTAAAATATCTAAATGTTTAAACCATAAAATTATGACAGCAAAGCTGAAACAGTGGTGGCAATATGGAGGTATGATTTGAAGACATAGCCTAAAAAACTCAGGTTAAAGAGTGAAGAACCTTTCTTGTATTTGGTAATTATACAAACAATAAAATATGTGTGCTTCATGTGTCTTCAAAATAAATAAGTGAATTTTAGTAAAGGTGAAATGGAATAAGTTTCAGTAGGAGTTATGTATTTCATATTTAGGTACCTATACTCCAATTATTTACAAAGTACATCGTGAGAATACTCCAATAACAGCACTGGTACAATTAAATCCAAAATACAAAGTAAGAGACCAAATGTCACAAATAAAAGGAGACAGAAGCAGAAGAGCTGTGTTACAATTTTCTGACTCAGGAAATCTGTACCTCACCTCTCAGCTTCTGGATCAAAATGAGGACCACCAGCTTAACTCCCATACTCTGAAAATAGAATAAACTATCAGCTTAGTAGGAGAAACTACGTCCTTTCATCTCAGAGTTTTCAGAGTAGCTCCCATTCTGGAGATTTTTTCTTTGTTCTCTATCAAGTTACAGTTTCTTAGTACATGTGAGAAAGTTTTCTTAGGTCTCCACCAATAGAGATTCAAATAACTCATAAGTTTAAGATTTGCAATATGGCATTCCTCAACCTAACAGGCATTTTTGAAGCCCAAAAAAATTTTGCCAAATTTCCTATCATTCTTTGATGAAAAATGTAGCTGGCTGATACAGCAGGACGTCCCAGAGAGAATGATTTTTTCACAAAACACTAATGAGAAAAGCAAGTGAAAAGTCTTACTGTACACATTTTACAGATTGGAAAACTAATGCCCAGTCAATCAAGGTATCAATAAGCACATTGAAAAAGCCTCAGAAACTCCTGCTCATGTCCCAAACCTGTCTTCTTTGTATTAGGCAGTTTATAACATGCTTAGCAATGCGGAGAGTTATTTTTCAGAAGATGGAAGTGTTTCCCTGTCTCACCACAAGATAGAATGAAAGTTAATGGGTTTAACAATTTCCAGCAAAAAAAAAAAAGGATTGGTTTAAATCGAATAGGAAGGGCCATTTTTCAGTGGGGAGGGTATCCGAGGATTGTTATTTCCATGCTTGGAAATCATTTGAAATAAGAGATCTTCTTATCTGTGTGCAGTAATGGAAATGGCATTGTAACTGCAGCAGAAGGGAGCTGGATTTTAATGAACTCTCACAGTCCTTATCTTCAGACCCTGTAACTTAAATGCCATACCTTTATGGTTAAAATGATAGCGAACAACATTTACTTTCCATCCTTTCAAGAGCTATCTGAGTGTGCATCTTGACAAACTTCTGACAACATCAAGAGTTCCATTTGGTCTACAATGAACAAGGAAAAAGCTACTCATGTACCCTTCCTAGAGTAAATTGTCTGGTTGGTTGATTTACTCGTGAATGCCTTTGTTTGTGTTACTTATTTTTTAAATGTTTTCTCTGAACATATCTGGAGCTAGAAATTGTTAGCACACAAGTTTATATTAAATGCAAATTTAAATGATTACTTTTTTCCCCCTTTACATTAGCTCAGTTTCCCCAAGAGCAGTGATGGGGTTCTTAATCAATTATAACCAATAATTCAAAAGTTCTCATTGAAAACTCACTCATGCTTCATGACGCAATCATGGATATTAAATGTATTACGTTTCTATATTTTTTGTCTACAGTTAATGTTGTCATTGGCAATTATGCATGTCTTTGATAATTGGTATTTATAAAATTAGAAAATGTATTGCATAGTAAATCCTTGTGTGCCTGAACCTAGGGAACCTGGACTTGGAGTTTGTACTCATACCCGCCATGCTCCACTGCCTCTGAAGTATAAATGTGGCTATATGTAATATGTGGTAGTAAGTGTTATGATGAAGAGATGTATGGGGTTTTGTGAGAACTGACTGAGGCATGTGGGCAAGGCTTCATGAAGGCTGTGTCTCCTACTGGGAATAGAAGTGGTCAGGTAGGGTCTTGTAGTGGGGGTAGTGGTAGGCATTTGCTTATTCTAGGCGAAAGGAACTTAACAAACAAAAACACAGAAGAGAAATAAAGTCAAGTTTTACAGGAAACTACAAATATTTTTGTAAGGTTTTGCACTGACAATGCAATGGATGAGGTGTGAGAAAGGTGGCCTCTGTTGGACATCAAGTAGAGTACAGGGTTTTGAATAAGGTAGATATTTTGAATTTAGGACCTCAGTCATACCAGACACATTTCAAATGTGCAATAACCACATGTGGCTACTGGCTATTGTATTAGTGCAGATAACAGGACATTTCCATCATTGCAGAATTCCATTGGCTAATGCTGCTCTAGACAGTACCTAAATGTATCTCTTATTCACAGCTAAATCTCTAGTATTAAGAACTGAGTCTGGCACATGTGAGTGATCACCAAATATTTATTGAATGAATAAAGGAAAAAACGTCAGATTGTTATGTGAGCATCTCTATCAGCAGTCTTTACATAGAAACTCAATAGCACTTCTTTGTAATGGAACTTTGATGGAGGTCTCCAGAACTTCTCCAAATAGGCAATGATATAATGTGGGTGCATATCCCTTCAAACTTGTACCAGGGTTTCTGAAGTGGAATGTGCACAGTCTTGGATGCTGATATATAGTCTCATCTCATCATAGCAGTTTTCCATGTCACCCCTACTGTTGATTCTTTATACAGATGCTAAGAGTTAAAACTGTCTGACACAGTAGGAAAACTTTCATCTCATTACTGCCCTGTTCCAGGCCCTACAAGACCTTTGAGAGCCAGTCATATCAGTTGAAACTCTGAGCCTAATCAGAGACAACCTAACCTCTTCAATCTTTTGTCACTATTCCTCCACAGGTATGACATTCCAGTTAGGCATGTCAATGTGAAAGCCACGTCAATAATCAGCTCCCAAAATACTTGCCTCAGGAAACCTGGGCAGACTCCTCAGAAATTGTCACAAGCTTGAAGAGACATGAAAAAAGACACTGCTTCAAGAAACATATTGAGCACATCCAAAGCTATCTCTTGCTCTGGCTTTTGACTCATGCTTTGTATGACATACTATTTATTTGGAGTTCGACTTATGCAGATCTTTTTAAACATACCTGTGACTCTAATCCCAACATCTGACACCTAGAATGGTCCAACATCTACAGCCTGAGTGACAGCCCAGCTCTAGGAAAGGACTGTCTCCACATCCGCATCACATATTTCACTAATACTTCACCCCAACACAGTGTAAACATGCAGATAATCTGCTTTAGTGCTTTGTAGACACTGAGCTTCTTTATACTCCTTAGGCTATAGGAAAAGTGCGTTTATCACCTCTTTAGTTTACTCATAGTTGTTGAGTGCCTACTATGTGTCATGCATACATGTGTCAAGATAGGAAGATGGTCGTGATGGATATGATACCTGCTATCCTGTAGCAAATATGAAACAATATCAAAAATGCTCTGATAGACTTACAGGGTGCTGTTGGAGCCAAGTACAACTCTACCTCGTATAAGGGAAGACCTTCATCCCTGAAGACATGATGTTTAGGTTATGGACTAATGGGCTTACAAGACTTTATTGAAAAAGGAGAGGATGGTGGAAGATAGAGTGTTCCTGAGAAAATAAGCAGGAGTCAAGAGGTGAGAGGAATTCAGTGGAGGAATAAGAGTGTGGAGCAGAGTGAGGAAGTAGACAGACCCAAATTGTGAAGGGCTTTGTCAGCAATATAAGGGTTTAGGCTATTCTCAGGCACCTGGAAGCCAATATATTTCAAACAGTATAGTGATATCATGATATTTGTGTTTGAAAAAGGTCAGCCTGCTTGCAGTAGGAGGCTTTGTAGTAATCCAAATAGTCCCCAAGAGCTTCATCAGCTTTGATATTGGTTGCTGTCCCTCTGATGGTTCTGAACATATATGCATTATTCCAGAGGCAGCTGTTAATCTGCACCCTTCACCCTGCTAAAGCAGATTTGTATGGATGGCGATTTCACTAGATGAGTGCCCCTGTCTCTAGAGAAGTTTTGATAGGATGCTTAAGCATTCATGCCAATCACTTCTTTACAGTCTCCATAAACCCTAGATGGACTTTATAATCCAGTCCCACATGCCTCTTCCGCCACTCAATTAAACTTTCAATTATGGTTCATTCATATTCCAACACCAAAATCAAGCACTTTTTACTCTGCCATTACACTGACCCATATGTAAAAAATTGTTATTTGAGCACAGTTACAGCACCATTACAGGTGCCACCTGCACACTTAGAGTCTTAAAACCTTACCAGGGGATGCTTTTCCTGCTATGCACACTGGCCAATGAGTGCTTGTATTGCATGCTGTCTGTTAGCTAAGATTTCCCTCAGAAGGCTGCACTATCACTGAAGGGTCTTTGATGAAGATGACTCTTAAAACATTTTTAATTTTAAAATGTATATTTACCTCTGCAAAATATTTAATTTAAAACACCACGTGTCATCTCAACCTGAATTGTCCTGTAGCCATCATGTATAACTGTGGGGTCTCCTGTGCACCAGGGAATTTAGAACATTGTTATTTATCCCCAAGGTGGGATTCATGGATGTGCAACCAGTGCAGTCCCACAGTCCCCTGTACTGAAAGAGCCCTGGGCTCAGGGTTTAATCCTCTACAGCAGCCTTCTTGAAATGCTTAATAATTTTACTTCTGAACTTATATGTTGTAAGTGAAGTCTATGGAACAATGGAGCATGAGAGCCTTGGAGCCTCAGGTCACATGGGTCCCTCCTCTGTTCAACTTCCTCCCTCCCTGGGATAGGTTCTTGTCTTACACTCCCCCACTTGTGGTGCTGGGAGTACCAGACTGCAAGTGCTGTGGGCGCATTCAGTGGATGACTCCTTAGCCTTTGCTTGCCCCAGGTACTGAGCACATCTTGGCAACCAGGTTGCAATCCCTTGGCAGTTGCCAGTCTATCTTCAGTTGGAACAGCAGGCCCATGGAAGGGGAGTTCCGCAGGAGAAGTGAATCTCCCTGTGAAAGCACAACATAGCAAATAAAAATGCTGCAACCAGTATAGAGAGAGATCAAGGAGAAAGGAAAATCTTTTTTACTTTTAGTACCTTCAATAGCACTTTTTTCTTGATTTTTGAACAAAAGATTCTATATTTTTATTTTATGTTGGGCCCCCAAAATTATGTAGTCAGCCCTGTTTAACCCTCATCACAATCCTTTGAGGCTGGTATTTGGGGACTCATTTTACCAAGAGTCTAAGGCTCCAAAGCGAAAGGATGGATCCAGAGTCCCAGAACTTGTAAATGGTGGGGTTAAGATTCAAACCCAGAGTAAGCAGGCTCACAGCAGGCTCTAATACCTCCAGCCTTTCTTACTGTAGCCTGCACTTCTGGTCTGTCAGGATATAGCCAGAGTTTCCTGGGATTCATAGATGTACAAATCAGAGGTGCCGTCTTTGAGAGTTTCGTGTCCTTGATGTCAGCTGATGTGGAGTTGTTTCTATGAAAAGAGTTCAAATAAGAACAAAGAGGTCCTAAATCATCCATTTCATTCTCATTTTTGACACATATTCTAATCTTCTGGTGCTTCCCCACAAAAATGCAGTTTTACGTGAGAGATTTCAAGAGGCATCTTGCTCTTGAAATCTTTCATACAAAAGCTTCTTCTGGTCAGTAACTAAACCATACCTTACAGATTTCTTTCATTAAGGGTGGTTCTAAGAAAAACCACATTTGATTTGTGTGTGTGTGTGTGTGTGTGCGCTAAAAATGGTGATGAAACTTACAACCATTATTTATTGACTTACTTTTTGTTCAATTTTTCCCAAAGATTTATGTAATGAAGCCAGAAACACACAGGCCTGAGTTCCCACAGTGTTTAAATGAATTTCAAATTCCTTTCTAAGTATTGAGCTTTCATGTCTCTACTTTTAAGGTGTACAAATCATGCACTTAAACACCACCAACCATCAAAATCAAGAGAAATATAGATCCCTCAACTGAATAGTCCTTTAGAAAAACATCACAGTTATGGGAAATAAACAAGCAATCATCTTCCAGATGTATATGTAAATAATTCTTAACACAATAAAAATTATCAAGTAATACCTAGAAATCTAATATTCATCTATATTTATGGGGTTGTCTCTTACACATTAAATAGCAAAGCAAATCTTGATAACTGAATGGACCAAAATATTATATAATCTTCAAGAATGAAAGTTCTCTTGGGAGACATGAACATGGTCTTATCCTGGGTGAATTCAAAAATTATTTCCGGTTCCTCCTTCTGTCATAGGATTTCAGATTGAAACTGTGGACAGGTAAGGATAGCCAAGATGCATTTTTAAAAAAGAATTTATTAAAGATCTGAGACAGGGATTAGTGATACTGGTACCCCACTAAGTCGGCATAAAGTGTCAACAGCATAAAATAAACTGAAATTAAATTATATGAAACTTTGGCCTGAGGCAAAATGAGAAGTGAACAGAATTTTCTTCTTTGTATCTTGCCAATTCTGCTTTCTCCCTTTTTCTGAATTCAGCGATATTCTTCCTTTGCTTAAGGCCATCAGTGTCCTCATAAACTCCTGCAATCTCAAGGCTGGAAAGTCCTCTGAGCCTGTGTTTCTTCTCCCTCTCCTGGAGGCTGCAGGGGGAAATAATGCCCTAGGCTTGGATCTAGTGGGAATGAAAATTCATCTACGCAATGCACATTGACTGAGGTCCTACAATGTCCCTGGGTGCTTTGGATACAATAGTACATCTGAGTCATCTTTGCTCTCAATAAATTTACAACTCTAGCAGAGAGGGATTGTCAAGTAAGTAAGCAACTAAAATATAGTGCGAAAACTGAAATGGCATCACATTTTTGTGTTGTACATTGTAGGGCATCTGATCTAGTCCCCAGGGTCAGGTGAGGCTTTGCATAGGGGCCAACATCTAAACTAGACCCAAAGGACTAGTGGGAGCGAATCAGGAGAAAGGAGAACCCCATTCTAGATAGAGGGTGTGGTTTGTGGAAACACCCAAAGGTGACAGGAAAGGTAGAGCCTTTGTGGTCTGCACCCAGTTCAGTGGGGCTGGGGCAGGAGGAATGGGGCAAGGGATCAGGGGTTAGATATGGCACTGAAGAGGTCCCCAGCGGCTAGATCCTAAAGGGCCTTGTATGTCATGCCAGGGAGTTAGATACTAAAATGTTTTAAATAAGAATGTAATAAAATTAGATCTTTAGGGAGCTCTTTGGGTACAAAGTACACAATAAAATGGAGTTGGGGGAAACTAGAAATCCACTAGCCTAATTGAGAGGTCATAGTGAAGGTAATGGTAGATAAATGAACATGCTTGGGAAATAGGAGGCAGAATCAACAAAGCAGAGTGATAGACTGGGTGCAGTGATTATTGTGAGGCAAACTAAGGAATAATAGAAAACCAGGGAAGATGCCCAGGTTGCTGTCTTGGGCCACTTGATGGGCCATTGCGCCACTGCCTGCAGTGGGGAACTCCAATGGAGAAGTTGTTTTATGAACATTTCTGCAGATGACTACTGAGAACCGGAGAAACTTGCTCAGTGCTTTGAGTAAATCATGTGACACCAAAGCACATTGGGATATTCAAGGCATTTCTCCTTTTGGAAGATATGGGATCTCTTCACTACATGGCCTTTTACAATTCTCTTCTGCTTGCTGTCAAAAACTGTCCTCAGAATGGTATCTAACAAGCACATTCATCCTAGCAAAAGTAGAGCCTTATGAAGAGTCTGCATACTGACAGAACAGCAAATATAGTTTAATCCTTATGTGTAATTAAGGGGACTCATTTCATAGCTGGCCTTCCTTCCTTGATATATGGCACATCCAAGGAAGAACAGTGATCTGCATTGGCTGTGTCCCCACCCAGATCTCATCTTGAAATCCCCATGAGTCCTGGGAGGGACCCGGTGGGAGGTAATTGAATCATGGGAGCTGTTACCCTCAGGCTGTTCTTGTGATAGTGAGTGAGTTCTCATGAGATCTGTTGGTTTTATAAGTGTCTGGCATTTTCCCTGCTGGCACTCATTTTCTCTCCTGCTGCCCTGTGAAGAGGTGCCTTCCACCATGACTGTAAGTTTTCTGAGGCCTCCCCAGCCATGCAGAACTGTGAGTCAATTAAACCTCATTTCTTTATAAATTACCCAGTCTTGGATATTTCTTCATAGTAGCATGAGAATGGACTAATACAAACAGGTCTAACACACATACCACCATACAAATTTCTTCTCTAATCTGCCAACTCAAAGAGATTCCTTCTTCTGGCCTCGGCCTGCTTTGGGCATCTTTTAAAATATAAATAAGGTGGAAATATCTAGACATCAAGAGATCTGGAGTTCAATGAGTTATTCTGACACTTTAAAAGTTCCATTTTGAAACACTTTCAAGGGTTAACACATCGGTGTCAGGTGTATGTGGGTAATAATTATTTTCTTTTATGTCAAAGATGATCTGGATGTCCACCTTTCCTAGGGCAGGACTCAAAACATTTTCCCTAGAACTGATGGAGGTGTTTTTGACTCCTTTTATCACCTCTTTCAGAACTGAAATGGCTGTTGGTGGTAACATCCAGTTGTAACTCCATCACTTCTCCACTTGTAGTATAATTTTATGCTTGCTTGATCATTTGATTAATTTTAAATAACTGTAAGCTTCATTTGGGCAGGGAAGGTGTTGATTTGGTTCTCCCAGAGCTGCCTCATAGCAGATGCTCAGTAAATATTGCACGAAGTAAATAGTGTATGAAGGGATGGGTATCGATTCTCTCTCTCTCTCTCTGCTACAGTGTGGTGGCCTGAAGGGTTCTAACAGATTCCCCACACACATAGACACTTTTTACATCTGCAGTGAAAAGAACATCTCTCAGATTGACCGGCCCTGGACCATACTTCATACCTGCTTCCTTCCCCGAGACAACTTGAAGTTATCTGTTTCATAAGCTCCACAGTTAGGTTTCCTTTTCACTTAACATTTTGCATTCTTAACCCTTACCTTTTATATTTACAATATTTTAATCCAAGCAAATGATCTTAAGTGTAAGAATTTTAGAACCATGAAAATGTTTTCAATATGGGAACATTCTGAAAGCTTATTAAATAATCCTATAAGTAACCACCCCCTCTGCCTAAATACAGAACTCCTCCTCCAAAAACCTCTAGAAAGTTTCTGTGAACCCATTGTGACAGATTTAGATATGTGACATGCTTTTAGTTTCCTGGAGGAACCAACACGTTTTAAAAATTTATAATATGTCAATCTTTTGTGTAGTTTATTTAATTATAACATTCTATGAGAAAGATAATATCAACTAAATTTTTAAATGAGGAACTTAATTCCAGAAGTTAAGAACTTGCCCAAACTTAACCGCTAAGCAGAACTTAAATTCAATCTTGACTTTATGTAATTCACAAATTTCAAGTTTTTCTGTCCAGATTTATATCCTCCTGGGAAGAAAAGGAGTTTGGCCATGAAGTCCTGAAGTTTAAAGGAAGAAAATAAATCATGTTCTTTTAGAAATGACTTTTTATAGGAGAATATGAAAGTACGTAAAGCAATATGATAGGCCAAGATGCCCTCCAACAGTCCAGTAAGTGTAAAGAGAAAAAGATAGCCTTAAACCACCATCCACCCTGTTCAGGGAACCAGTGAATGAAGACAGATACCAACTACAAACTGCAAAATCTCTCACCTCTCATCATCAACTACCTTTCTCTCTTTTGTCAGTTACTTTTCCTTGATGACTCAGTTGTAGATTTCAAGTATGAGTACACTGTACAGATTATCTCTCCCCATCTTCCCTGGTGCCTAAGACTCAGTAGATGGGAGCCAATAAAAACAACCCGAATCTTGCACCGGGGGAAATTTCCTCCTAGCAGGAGCTCGAGATTGACTTTAAAACTGACAGCTATGATAAACTCTGGCATTCTTACTTTCACTAGACTGTCTGAAAAGACTCTTTTCTTTCAACACTATTAATATAGTAGCCCTTTATTGACAGGTACGCTGGTGGTTCTTTCCTTTTTTAATTATGAATTTAATTTAACTGTGAGTTTAATTTAGATGAAACACAGTATTTCCAGTAGCCTCTTACCAATACATTTTTTTAAAAAAAATCAATAAACAGCTTTGTATGGATTAAATCATTCCTGATCATGTGTGCACTATTTTTAACTGCCAGCTCTAGAGAATGAACTTGACTGAGGAGATCTGTAGACAGACATTATTTAAAGAAATCAGGAAAATCTTTGATTTACATCTGTGTTAGTGGTTAATTACAGCAAATATGAAATTAGTCTCAGCCCAAAGTTGAGCCTCTCATTGCATAAACTGAATAGAAAAAAAAGTCCTCTTTTTCCAATCGAAATAGATCAATTTTTAACACCATGGGTCTTCATTGACTTCTTTTTGAAATATTGAAGGGAAAGGCTCAATTCTTTGTGCTTTGTGCTTTTTTTCTCTTTCTCAGCTGTACAGCTGAAAGTCTAACTGAGAACAGACAACCCAAAAAGCACGAGTAGTACTTGGACTACTAGGCACTAAAGTAAACCTACTTGAACTAAACTAGGCACATGTGGGCCTAGTTTTCATTCCCAGCCATGCACCATCATCTCTTTAGAATTCCTACTTGCATTGGGGAGTTATACCTGATATAAATGATGAATTGATGGGTGCTGACGAGTTGATGGGTGCAGCACACCAACATTGCACAAGTATACATATGTAACAAACCTGCACGTTATGCACATGTACCCTAGAACTTAAAGTATAATAAAAAAAAAAATAGAATTCCTACTTGAAGACAAAATAAAAGGCTGCTGCATACAGTTACAAGAGAAAAGAGGAAGGTTGAGTTTGCTCATTGTTGCTGTAAGAATTTCTTCATGTGAGTTATGAAACTTCAGACACCAGTCATAATTGACTGATTAGAGAGGGTCTTCTTCCGTAATTACTATTGTCTTAACTGGCATTATCATCCATTTCAGCTTCATTAAAGTTTTTAGAAGATCTGCATTGTATATTTTAATCACTGCATGTGTATATTTTTCTTTTATCACAAAGAACAAATCAACACAAATGTTTTAATCCAGTATACAGAGCTTCCCAACTTAATTTTGAATTATTATGCTTCTAATCTCTCAATTTTTAAAAAATTTTCTATGGAACAGTTACATTTTGACTTGGAGGAAAGGAAGGAGAGGGGTATAGAGAGAAGGGAAGTGTCTCTCACAAAAATGCAAATAGAGTTAAGAAGGAAGGTGAGTAACTTAACAGAAACTATGACTTATCCACCAATGGCAGCTCAATTTAATAACCAGAGTTCACCCCCATGATAGCTTCTGATACAGGAAGGATAGAGGACTCTACTATTACTGGAAAAGTTTAGGGGAAACGTTCAGGATACATTGGCAAAAAGAAACTGATAATTGAGAAAATTTCGCTTTTCTAAAACACACCGGAAAATCCCCACCAGAAGAAGAAGGAGGAGGCAAAATAGGAGAAGGTAGAAGACAAAAAAGAATGACACAAAATAAGGAAGTTTATATTTATTAATACTCTTTCTCTTCTTGTCCTGAAACCTTTTCATTCATGTGCTTGCTCTGGGGCTCAATTCCTATAGGTTTAATTCTTAATTAGACATTCCTGGGAAAGAGAATGCAAAGTCTCTGAAACAGGAAACTGGCTTCATTTTCAAAATATAGCAGAGAGACCAATGTGGATGGACTGAGTAAGGAGTGGAGCAGAGCTGATGGTGTCAAGGAGGGAAAAAGGCGGGGCTCTGGAGGCGAAAATGGTAACTGCCGTTCATTGCAAGGGTTTTATTAGAAATGTGACTTGATTTGATCTGCATTTTAAGGGGTCTACTCTGGCTACTGTGTTAAGAATAGATTAAAGAAGCAAGGTGGAGACTGAACAGTTCATGTATGAACAGGAACTTGAAGTACAGACACATTATCCATGTGAATATCTTGAGAAAGAGTATTCCAAGTAGAGGGAAGAGCAGGTGCAAAGGACTCAAGCCAGGAGGATGTTTGGTATGTTCGGGGAATAGTTAGGAAGCTGGCATGAAAGGAGCAAAGCGAATGGGGGGAATATGGAAATGGGTATTAAAGGTGATGTGGATCTGGATAATGTAGGGCCACATGGGCCATGGAAAGGGCTTTGGTTTCCACTGAGGTTGAAATGGGGACCATTGCTATGTTTTTAAGAGAGGTTTGAGATGATCTGATTTAGGATTCAATAGAATCACTCTAGTTGCTGTATTGAACTCAGACTGTAGATAAACAATTAAAAACAGTTAAGTTGTAGTAGTGGCTCAGCCAAGAATGTCAGCAGTGGAGTCAGTGGGAAATGATTAGATTATGGATATATTTTGAAGGTAAATGTGATAGGAGTTCCTGATGAACTGGATGTGTGATATGAGAAAATAATAACTCCAAGTTTTTGGTTGATTTAATTTTGGCCTGAATGTTGGAAGAATGAAGTTATCACCTGAGATGGAGGCTTCACATTGAGATACTACGTGTAAGATGCCTGTTAAACATCCAGTGAAGACATTTAGCAGGCGGTTGTCTATGTATGTCTGGGTATATGGAAAGAGATACTAGAGAGGTAAATTACATGGCATGGCATGAGTTCTTAATAAGCATTGGAAAATATGATAATAACCAGGATATAGACAAGATTCAGGGGAATATAAAATAACACCACCAGTTTCCTAGATCAAGTGGAAAGGTTTGTACAAATGAGATAACATTTGAGGTGAATCTTGGCACAGGATATGGAGTTTTGCAGAAGAAGATGATTAAAGGAGATGGAAAGAACAATCAAGGAAAATAACAAGTGCTGATTTTCAGAGCAGGATGAGAAAAGGTCTGGAATCCACAGTGCAGACATAAATTAATCTGTGACTAGTACACATGAACAGACCTCCTTTCAGGGAACCAAAATGTATCTAATAAGAAATACTCTTTAAATGCTCCTCTTCTGAGCAAACAGGCAGCTTCTTTGAAGCATGGGATGCTTTGGAAAGGTAGGCTTTAGTAATCTTGTTTGTTTGTTTGTTTTTGAGACTGAGTCTCTCACTCTGTTGCCCAAGGTGGAGTGCAGTGGCACGATCTCAGCTCACTGCAACCTCTGCCTCCTGGGTTCAAGCAATTCTCGTGCCTTGGCCTCCCAAGTAGCTGTGACTATAGGCATGCACCATCATCTATTTTTAGTAGAGACGAAGTTTTGCCATGTTGGCCACGTTGGTCTTGAACACCTGACCTCAGATGATCTGCCCACCTTGACCTTTCAAAGTGCTGGGATTATAGGCGTGAGCCACGGCACCCGGCCAGCTTTAGTAATCTGATAAGTTTACACTTAGATCTCTTAAAAATACAAGTTGGGTATTTTCTTTAGATTATGATGTTGCTTTTGTTGCTTTCTAAATGTTTATATATATATTTATATATTTCTGCAACATTTAATATTAAAACCTTCATAGTATGAAACAAATTTCAATACAGGAAAATGGAACTCTGGGCTACCTGTGTATCAGAAGTCAGAGTTACTAAAATGACCTATTTTTAACATCTGAATCCATTAATGGGAGATGTTTTGCATGAATATTAAAGCATACCTGTCTCTCCGGTACTTATTGACATTTAATGAATAAAGGAAATTGAACTTTTTAATTGTGAGACTCTCTTGAGGCTACTGGGCATTAAAGTGTATCTAAAGTGTCCATTTACTTATATTTCTTCATGAGCCAGATATGTGAGCTAAAAATAAAACCCTCTGGGATGAAAAAAAAAAATGTTGCTATTGTAAAGGCCTCTCTAAGTCAATTTGGAAACCTCAATCATAAAATGCTTAAAAGGGGTTTCCAGCAAGTCCCTGGTTGATGGTGAAAGCTACACATTTTTAAAGACTTTAAAAAAAAAATGCTTGTCAATAAAATGAGTATATGACAACACAGAAGTGGTATCATTCAAGAGCTGGAAGACTGGTATAGGAATCAATCACATCTGAACACAAAGACAGCTATGAGGCAGGAATTCTAAAAGTCCCCTTGTGCCTCCAACACCTCCTTTCCTCACTGGCCTGGAGGTCACTGAGGGCAACTGCAAGTGAGCCTTATGGTGGTGTCAGACATAAAACCACTAACAACTCTTAGCTCCACAGATTGAAACACAAGACTGGAAAGCACTTGAAATGAGCAGACTTTTAATGGTGGACTCCAGGGTGAGGGAATAGACTGAGAGGGAATGGTTCTAAGGCAGGGCAAAATCTGGGAGGGCATACCTGGGTGAAGAGCCCTGAGGGTGGTTCTAAGCCCATGGGGAAATGTATCAGCCTGGACGGGATACCTGTCGGAGGATCATGTTCCTACTCTGCTAGGTTAACTAGGGTGACCCTGGCCAACCAATCAACTCTGGGCATCTTATCTGACCTTATCATGAACTGTTTTTCCACCCATAAAACGGAAGTGGTAAAATCTGCCTGACCTGTGTGGTAGAGAACATTGTGTGAATAAACATGTTAATATAAACTTACAAACCTAAGGCTTTTCTCAGGAAGTATGCTACATGAATTCAAGGAATGAATAAAGTTAATTATTATTGTAAATTGAGTTATAGTTACTAAAAAGATTGCAATCATTTAGCAGTTAATCTTTATCTTGTGTAAAGCACCAAGAAGCTCTTTTATTTTCTAGGGGTAACAATTGCCTTTGGTCGATGAGATAATACTTTTTATTTAATTTTGTGCATTAAGAGAAGCTGAAGAATAATATTTCAATGTGTGTGTTGAGTGATCAAAGAAATATACAAAAATATTTTAAAAGCTAAAAAGCACTATAAGCAAATAAGATATCACTATTGTTTAGTGCTATTTTAAATCATTTATCCTGCCACTGGAACAAATTTTTTAAGCATACAAAAGCAAACTGGCAAAATCCAAGAATTAAGCTACACTGCATATTTGTTTAAGAAATGATATAAGACTAGATAAAAGTGTCTGCTTGTTACAATTCTATTGTAAATGGAATATATTTTCAGAACATTCATTTAAGCAAATATAACATAATTTTAATGTATTTTTTGTTTTTTATTTAAATTCACATTTAAAAATATTCCATCTCTCGATTTTTAAATATATTTCATTTCCCAGAAAAGGTCATTCATATCCTGAGGTCATAGGCAAGAGCTAGGTTAGAGCTGCCATCTCCTATAATCGCAAGATAGAGGAGAAAGGAAAGTTCCATTTTCGTCAGTCCATTTAACTAGGAAAAGTTGAAAACTGAAAAGCAAACCTGGAATATGGCAATAGACTAAACTTTCAGGCATCTCAGAAACTACTTGACTTTAATAGGCTATGAGAGTCATTTTGTGTCCTTGAAAAAGTTACTCTATGTTCTGGAAGCGTGCTCCCAAGCCAGCAATCCAGAGATTGTGCACCATTATCACCGCATCCCTCTTTCCAAGTAAGCCAACATTATTTCCCTTCAGACTCCTAGATAAACTTTTTTGTAGCCTAAAATCTTTCTCTAAGTGAAATATGTTGACAGTGCAGCAAGGTGAACTCCCCAATGTCAAAGTAGCGGAAGGACAACCAAAATGTTTTCCCACATTGTTGGGAAAACATGTGACTGAAGCACATTGTGCAGTATTGGATGATCTCTATAATGCAACCAGGACAAAATCTCAGTAAGCCTGAAAGCCTCCAGGTCAAGAGCTACAGTCACCCTCCTATGGAAACCACCCAGGGTACCATCTGTAGGATGGTTAGCCTGCAGATCACTGAGCAGATTCCTAGATGTTCAGGTCTAGCCCAACTTCAGTGACCTCTTTGACAAATCAAGGTCTTGAAGAGAAGGGAGAATTCCCACACCAAAGCCCAGTCAGATCATCATAATGTTTCTGCAATCCTCACTGATTCTGATGGGTGCTGGGTTTCCTCTAGTAACTCTGAAGGATAAGGAGCAACTGCAAAGTTCTGAACAGAGATGAGCTCATTCCAGTCTCAACCTGATATAACACCCTACATTTGGCAAAGTAAATGTCCAAACCTACTGAAAATCTGGAAGATCTTTATGGACTCAAACTCCATAATCTTCCTAAGAGGTCCATTATAATACAATTTTCCCCTTGGTGATCAGGAAACCTAGTTTATTTCTTATTGAAATGATCTACTCTTTAAAGTCTGTTCATCTTTATTTTAGTTGCTGCTGACAAGGAAAGCTGTTTTAATTTTTTTAATTAACATCTTTATAAATTAAAAGTAACCTCTCACCATTTTCCACCCTTTGAAAAGCAAAATAAAATAGGCAAAACAACATAAATAAGTGAAAAACTAATTACTTTGACCCTTCCTTATGGGACCTAGTTTTCCTCCCTCTAATTCTTGTCAAAAAAGAAAATGACTATATAGTCAGATATGTTTTTAAATTGTATTTGACACTGTAGTCCTTTGTTGGAAGCTTCTGGTGCATAGTAACAAATTAAAGACTTTAAGGAGACCAGCCATAGATAAACAACAAAACTTGAAAACATATATTCTAAAAATGATTGTTTCAAATCATTGTTTCATATATAAAGAACAGCAAAATATGCAGAGGAGTTATTAGATTAGTAAAGCAATATGCAAGGGCATGATATTGTTCAAAACCTGCTGATCAAAAGGCAAAATTAATGGGAGATTTCAGAATCAGTCTGCCCAGAATCTCGACAATGTTTTAAGATATTGGGTTTCTTTCTCTTAAGCAGTAAGTAAACTTGATAATATTATAGAGATTCTTCTAGGAGTGGGAATCTGTTTATTACTTCAGAATCAATTTTACTATGACATAGCTTAGTACATTTCAGCAACATAGCCACTGTTTCTCATGTACAACTCTGTGCACACATAGATGTTGGCTGGTGTTTGAAAACTATTAAACCAGTGAATTTTTTTCCCACTATAAATTAAACTCACCTGAGCTATTCTGCCATTCTAGCCAAATGTAATGGGGAAGATGGATGCCATCTCATGAAAGAGGATGGTATAATGACTGCAAGTTCCATAAAAGCAAAAGGAAGAGTAGGAATCTCACTTTTACCATCTCTACCTCCTAGTGACACTTGACTGATTCCTACACCAGAAAAAAAGGGAGGGAGGCGAATTTTAGACCAATGGCTGCACTGTTCTAGCCTTGAGAGAAAAGATGTCTGGGTGGAGTTGGAGGGAGGAATTCAAATCAGAGGAGGTTTTGGGGTCCCTGGGAGGATATGCTTCACAAGGTGTCTCTACAGTAACCTAGGGTGGGCTCCAGAGTGGACAAGCGGTATCATATGGGTTTTGGCAGCTGTCCCAGCCCACCCAATTTTCCCTTGTAGGTCAGAAGGACCACTGGATTTTCTAAGCAACCCCAGTGGCTCAAATCAGTCACTAGGGTCTAACTGGGATATTTGACAGAGGGGATTGGAGGGATGCATAGGAAGTGATCCTCCAGCCAAAGGTTCCTACCCTAGACAGTGACAGGGACAAGAGGCAGGGAAACTCTGGGCAGAAGAGGCCAGGTCCCTGGTGAGGGCCCCACCCTCAAGCCTGGAACCATGGCCTAAAGTGAGAATATACATCCCTATTTTTGTGCTCAAATGTTGCCTTTTCCAAAACCACCTATGGTTTGCCCTGCCCCCAATCCTGTGCCCATAAAAACCCCAGGCCCTGCTGGCAGAGAGAGGAGAAAAGAAGAAGCAGCTGGATGTCAGAGACTATGGTTGGACATCAGAGAGAAGCAGCTTGACTTCAGAGGGTTGGCTTGAGAGTGTAGCTTTAGATGGACTCCAGGGGAAGATTACCTGTAGTACCCAGTCAGGCTCCAGAGGGAGAATATCTTCCCACTCTGTCCCCTTTTCAGCTCCCCATCCCATGGAGGGCGATTTTCACTGGCAATAAAATCTCTTGCATTTACCATCTGCAATTCATTCTTGTGACCTCATTCCTCCTGGATGCTGGACAAGAACTCTGGTGCAGGTGCAAAATGCTGTCACACTGACCCTCCACTGAGCTGTTAACACTTAAGCTGTCCACTGTCCACTGATGGCAAAATTAAAAGAGCATTGACTGTAACACTCCTTCTGGGGCTTCAGGGGTCACGGGCAACCCTCTAGATGCTGCTGCAGGGCTGATACGGAGTTCATTCCTGCTGGCTCCCAGAAGCACTTGCCCTGGGTCCTGCACTCATTCACCTGCGTGCTCCCTCCCACAAGGAGGTGAGCACAGCAGGTTCGAGTGAGTGAGTGGAGTTCATCCCTGGCCAGTGCTGGTGCACTCCAGTTCCTACCTGCGAAGGGATGAGGGAAATTATCCTGCTTCACCAGCAACTATATAAAAGCCTTGAGCCATTGTTACTGAAATGCCAGGTTTTGTCCTGCTGCTCTCAGCACAGAATTCCAATCACTGAATCCATGAGTATGGCTAGGGAAGAAGACTTTAACTGGGTGCTGCAGCCAAGGAGAATGAGAGATAAAGTCACAAATCTTTCTCTCCAACTGATCAAAAATTGGGGTATTTATATAGTAGAGAAGGTGGGAAAACAGGAATTGGGTAGAGTAAAGAAAGAGGTCTGACATCTCATTTTCTGGACGTGGTGATCTAGTGAGTGTCAGTCCCTTGCCTGAGAGTCAGTTTTCTGAGGAAGGAACTCCATTAAGACAAATATAAATTCAAGTTTCAAGACAGAGCATCAATTTCTATACTTACTTTTAAAATGGTAAATATCATTTCTATAGGACAATTGGGCCAGTTTCACCATTCTGCTGTGAAGGCAAGGGACAAAGTAAGCAGAGTGCTCAGTGGAGTCCTGACGAAGCAAGAACTGACTGTGTACTCACCTGCTATGTGGCCAGCATCAGATACCAGAGGGTGCCCAAGAGCAGGTGGTCTCAGGATACTGGGAGAAAACCAAGTACAAGGGCTACAAATGTATCTCTGAGCTCCCCCTGACACCCACCCAATCTTTCCCATGACCCTAAGGTCATACAAGATGTCATCTCACATGAGATGGCTTTTTATGCCCAAAAGCCATCTTGGGAAGCCACACAGGATAGGAGCAAATCTGAAAACTCAGCATTAAAAAAATGCCTATTACTAAAAAGTCAAAAAAACAAAAAAACAAAAAAACCCCAGATGCTGTCAAGGTTGTGGAGAAAAAGAAACACTTTTACACTATTGGTGAGAGTGTAAATTATTTCAAACATTGTGGAAGAGAGTGTGGCAATTCCTCAAAGACCTAGAGGCAGAAATAACATTCAACTGAGCAATTTTATTACTGGGTATATACCCAAAGGAATATAAATCATTCTGTTATAAAGATACATGCACGCCTGTGTTCACTGCAGCACTATTCACAACAGCAAAGACATGGAATCAACATAAATCCTCATTAATGATAGATTGGATTTAAAAACTGTGGTACATACACAACATGGAATACTATGCAGTCATAAAAGAAATGTCCCTTTGCAAGAACATGGATGGAGCTGGCGGACATAACCCTTAGCAAACTAACTCAGGAACAGAAAACCAAAAACCAGGTGTTCTTACTTATATGTGGGAGTTGAATGATGATAACATGTGGATGCATGGTGGGGAACAACACACACTGGGGCCTGTTGGAGGGTGGCGGGTGAGAGGAGGGAGAGCATCAAGAAAAATAGCTAATGGGTGTTGGGCTTCATACATGAGTGATGGGATGATCTGTGCAGCAAACTACCATGGCACATGTTTACCTATATAAGAAATCTGCACATCCTGCACATGTACCCCTGAACTTAAAATAAAAGTTGGAGATTATAAAATATAAAAATAATGCCTGTATTACCTAAAGAAAGTGTTTGCCTTATGTGGAGAAGCTTAGTTTAGCAGTTGGGTTCATTTAGTGTGTCCCTCCACATCTGTCATCCTCTGCTACCCAGGGGAGTATAGTTTATTAGGAGGTTCAATGAGCTATGGGAAATAAAGAAGCTACACATTCTTTGCCCATTTGTATATAGAGTGTGTACATTATCAGTCCACTGCACGGAGAGATGCCGCTTTGATAAAATAGGAAGTGAAACCATTGGCTTAAAAATCTGTTTCTTATGATGACACTGAAAACCCCATCTAGCCGTGTGCCTTTTCCTGCTAACATCTGCGGGTGATGTTGGAGGCTGCACTCTGGTGAAAAAAAAAGGAAGGCTTTAGACTGAGACAGACTTGGGCTCAACTTGGGCCACCACTTCCCAGCTGTGCAGCCTCTTGTGAGACTCAGCTGACTCTCCTTGGTTTACTACGCTGAGACTCAGCTTATTCTAAAGCGGGAAGAATCATTTGTTTTCAGAATTAACTCACTTGGGTACTTGGGCCCTTTGGAAAACCTCAAAAACAAAACAAAACACAGAGATTGAACTGGATTGGACTTCCAATGACAGTGATTTTAAAACTTCCCCAAGTGCCTTGCTGTGGGTTGACTTGGCTAATGCCCTCTTCCTTTTGGTGGGTAGAAGTTATTGTTTTAGAAAGACAAAGATGTTTTTGTTTTTTTCTCCACAGATACAGGTTCCTTTAAATAATTTTTAATGTACCAATCCAAAGTAGCTATCTTTCAGCATTAAGTAATAAAGTCGAGGGGCTTTTCTTCACTCATAATGAAAGGAATAGGGCCTTACAACTTCAGGAGGACCAAGGGGGAATAAGTGACAAAGCATTTGTGGATACTTGAGAGACAGAAAGGTTTTAATGTATCATCTGTCCCAGCTTGAACTTTAAACAGTTTTGCACTGGCAAATAAAAGTTCGGGAGGTTTGGGGGTTCAAATGCCCAGATGCATTTTGGATTTACTTCACATTTATCTTTCTTGGGAAGCAACACATTGATGCTCTCTAGGAGCCCTGAAGCTGATGGAAAATTGAGGTCACAGAGTAAGACTGTGAAGATAGAGGAAAAGGAACTTGACCTTCAGTGTTTTCAAGCAAAAACACATAATGTGGAAAGTCCAGCCTTTGAGCTGAAAAAAAAAAATATTCTCAAAGCTCAGGCCATTTCCCTGCCTTCCTTGAAGGCATCCTCATTCATCTTGCTTTTGTTTTCCTTACCAAATGCTATTTCCTTTGATCAATTAACAATGTGTAATCGGCTATCACGCATCCAAGGTTGCAAGGAAAAGATTCACATGTCTATTGAAGAAAAATACCTATGGGAATCCATATATTTTTATAGAAAATATGTCCAATTACCTTATCCATGAGTTTTGGGGGCAAAAGTTTAGATTCTTATAACTATCAATTGAAAATATATTTTTTTGCATCACATTGACTATTAGAAAACACATAATTCCTACTGGAGAAGATTTTGTGTTGCAAGATATCATGCAGGCAAACAGGACTAGAGTGTGCTGCTTATGGGGACTATATCCCTGAAGCCCAGTCCTCTTTAAGACAATAATGGCCTCTATCTAGTAAACAGTGACATCCTTCAGTACATCTTTGAAGCAGGATATTTCCCTGACCCCTTCATGTATGGGAACTGGAGTGCCCAGGCGCCAGCAGTGGCAAACTCCACTCCCTTGCTGCTCCACCCCTTATGGGATTGGGAGCTCAGGTGAGTGGGTGCAGGAGCTAGGGTGAGTGCTTTTGGATGCTGGCAAGAGCAAGCTCCATACTGGCAAGAGCAAACTCCATACTCCATACAGCAGCATCCAGGGAAGGGTGCTTATGACCCCGAAGCCCCAGAGGAAGTGTCACAGTGCCCCTTTAGCTTTGCCATCTGTGGACAACTTCAGTATTAACAGCTCAGTGGAAGGTCACTGTGTCAGCCTTTTGCACCCACACTGATGGCACCTGAGTTTTTGTTCAGCATCCAGGAGGAATGAGATTACATGAACAAATTGAAGGTGGTAAATTTGAGGGATTTACAAATTGAAGGTGGTAAATTTGAGTGAATGGCTTTCGGCAGGAAGGGGAGCTGAAAAAGGGACAGATCAGGAAGGTAATCTTCCCCTGGAAGATTAACTGAAGCTACGCAGTTAAGCTGTCCCTCTAAAGTCAAGCGGCATCTCTCCAACATCCAACTGTAGACTGACATCCAGCTGCTTCTCCTCTTTGACAGTGGGAACTGGGGTTTTTATGGGCACAGGATGGGAGGCAGGGCAGGCCATGGGTGATTTTGGAAAAGGCAATGTTAGAGCAAGAAAACAGGGATGTAAGTTCTCACTTTGGGCCATGGTATTAGGCTTTTGGACTTGAGAGTAGGGCCCTCACCAGGAAATTTCTGCCCAGAATTTCCCTGCCTCCTGTCCCTATCATCTTGATATAATCTAATTTTTTGTCATAAATCAGATACTATGTTAATGTTGCTTATTATTCTTTTCTTATAACTCAAAGATTATTATTTCCCTTTATAGATTGATATTTCAATAAACACATGTTTTATTTGGGCTTATTCCCTGTAGCTTTTTCTTATCTTTTTTTAAAAAAACTATAAGCCATAAAAATACTAATTAGCTCATACTTACCACAGTAAATTCTCTGATTGTATTCATAAAACTGTTGAGTAAATTCAAGGTGCCAAGATTACCACTGGTTTATTTGGGGTTTAATAGCATGGCCACTGAACTTCATTCAATTTTCTGGAATCTTGGGGGCAAAAACTCTGAGAGATAATCAAATATAGCTGCAAGTAGTATACTAATTTTTATGTATATCTACTTCTTAATAGAGTGCAAACTCACAGTTGTCTGAAATAGCATTAACAGCAGGGTATTTTGCAAATTATAATCAAGTAAATTAATCTTCAGCTCAGGGAGTTAACTAAGGAATATTCAGACCATGTTGCAGATTGCAGGACTTTTCTACACCTTTCCTTCTGCTACTTCTGCCTTCATGGGTGCATCTCTATGAAGTATGCTGACTGTAGCCCCCCAGATTCAGCAAACTCACAGCAGAAATGGTCCATCCCTTACTTTCTTTGAAATATATATTTTTTGTTAATAATATGACCAAAAACTGAAGTGGCCAGATGACTCAGTGTTTCAAATCCACTAAAAAAAAAAAAACAAAAAAACAAAAAAAGAAACCCACTGGAAAAGTACAACCACTATTACTACAAAATAGCTTTACCTGGAAATTTTTGTATTTTATTACAGATACTCCTTATGTATCATTTTGAACCTGGCCATTTCTGTTTTTTTTTAACCTAAGTACTAAAATTTTAGTTTTAAAAAAAGCAATCAAGAGTCTTCAAGAAATTTTGAAGCAAATAGTTTTAATTATGAATATTAAATATAAAACTGGTTTTCTTAACACTAGTTGCTCAGGCTTTCTTCTCTGTCTTTTTTTCTTTCTGTCAATCAACGTATTTGTGCCAGACAAATCCAATTTTGTGGTGTCTTACATGTTATTTAAATCCATCATCATTTTTTAATGGATGGAAGTGTATGTGACAGTCCTAGTGTTGATTAATAAGCCTAAGATGTTTAAGTTGAGCAGTTCATAGTCTGACACTTTGAGTTTCTGCCTATAATTCCAAATTAAACCCTATAAATTTTTAAGTTTAGGATATAAGAGACAAAAATAACAGGAAGCCAATCCTGTAAAGGATAATTGACCTCCTACTATCCACTCCACATTAAAGGAGACCACTGCTACCTGCTGATAATGAGAATGCTGATGATTAGAATGAAAACCTATGACTTTGTCAAGATGTCATCATTCAGTGTGAGATAGTAGAGCATAGTATAGCCTTTAAGAGCTAGGATTTGGAAAGAGAGCCTGGTCCAAACCCCAGTTCTCCCCACTGCTCACCAGCTGACTTTGGGAGAATTACTTATATAATTGTCACTGCTCATCTATAAAGTAAGAATAATAGCAGTGCCCACCCAGCAAAAAGCTGTGATGAGAATTAAGCAAGATATTATGTGTACAATATTGCCTTGCTTAATATCAGATTTTTGCAGGGTGGGCACAGCTACAAAACAGACTTTTTGTTGCAATAAGACACCAAATTCCAGCCAGACTCTAGTATATTCAAGCAGGATCTTGCAAATTGCAAGTCTTTGTTAAATATGCATTCTCTTTTAGCCTGCAAATGGCCACATATATGGGTTCAAAGTATTTCAATTTCTTTAGACCCCACCACTAGAGAAGTCTTTCCATACCATTAGCATTCACTTAGCCAAGCAACATAATTAAAAGCCCCCCACCCCCGCCGTTTGCTATTATAAGATAGAGAGACAAAAGTTAATTAGCCTCAGATCTTGCTCTTAAGAGGTTTGCTCTCTAGTAAGATGAATGACATGAACATACACCACTGAAATGCAAAGCAAGTGGTAGTAAATGCCTTGAGCTAACATGCTGTAGGACAGTGGTTTCAAAGTGCAGTTCTTGTACCCATAGCATCAACACCACGAGGTAATTCTTAGAAATGCAGATTCCCAGGTCCCATCCTATTTCTATTGAATCAGAAACTCTGGGATTGACTGCTGCAAGGTGTGTTGTAACAAGCTTTCCAGGTGGCTATAATGCATACTAAAGACTAAGAAGTATTTCTATAAGAAAAAACACTTAAAAGCTGAGGGAATCAAGAAAGACATGGAAGGGGCAGCATTTGACCCAGGTCTAGGAATAAGTGTGATTTGGACATGCAGATATGAGTGAAGCAAATAATTTATAATGAGAATAACAAGTGATTCACTGTGACTTTAACATTGGTTATATAAAGTGAAGGTTAAATTGTAGATCTGGTTGTCACACTAAGGAGGTTCGGCATGGACCTCTCTTGTCTTGGTCTTCTGCAGAAAAAGGGAAGGTTTTTAGACAAGGAAGGCTCATGATCAGATTAGTTTAGTGTAAATTAAAAATAAAATTCTAAGCCCCCAACCATTTGAATGGACCCTTCCTCTCAGCCAAGGGCATTCCAAAGCTAACCTGAAAAACTGCTTCAGACCACAATGAGGAAAGAGAGCTGGATGTGCTTCATAATATTCTCCTCCTTTTGGAATTCAAGCTCAACTAACCAGCATTAACATTAAAACAGAGATCTGGCCAGGTGCAGCGGCTCAGGCCTGTAATTCCAGCACTTTGGGAGGCCAATACAG
Source organism: Colobus angolensis palliatus (assembly GCF_000951035.1). Lineage (NCBI taxonomy): Eukaryota > Metazoa > Chordata > Mammalia > Primates > Cercopithecidae > Colobus > Colobus angolensis. Next base: position 6,856,850 of record NW_012114710.1, read on the forward strand.
GCAGATCACTTGAGGCCAGGAGTTCGAGACCAGCCTGACCAACATGTCATAATGTCATCTCTACTAGAATTACAAAAAAAAAAAAAAAATAGCTGGGCGTGGTGGGACACACCTGTAATCCCAGCTACTTGGGAGGCTGAAGCACAAGAATCACTTGAACCCAGGAAGCAGAGATTCCAGTGAGCCAGGATCACACCACTGCACTCCACCCTGGGCAACAGAGCGAGACAATGTCTCAAAAAAAAAAAAAAAAAGAAAAAAAAGGAAAAATACAGAGATCTTAAGACTGATGAAACAGACTTTTTGTAGCAATGAGACATCAAATTCCAGCTTGACTCTAGTATAGCATCACATGATAGATAGCAGGCCCTGGAAGAAGTCAAAGTATTTTACCCTAAAGTATATTTCTTTGATATTTTGAAACAGCCTTGCAAAGCTCTCTTTTGTGGGGAAAATCTACATTCTGTAGAGAATCCCCTTCCCTTTCTAGGTATTTTCCCTGATCCTAAGAGTCTGGCAACTTTTTAAGTCTGATAAGCAACATCTAAAATTTATTCTCTCTGAAGACTGCTACTCAGAGGCTTTATCCATATAACAAGAACCTTGGTCTCCAAAATCCCTTATCTTAACCCAGACACTTTCTTCTATTGATTCCAACCAATTCCCAATCAGGAAATCTTTGTATTCACCTATGACTTGGAAGCTGTCCCACCCACCCCGCTTACCCCCTCTGGCTTTGAGTTGTCCCATCTGCCTTTCTGGACAGAACAAATGTATATCTTACATGTATTGATTGATGTCTTATGTCTCTCTAAAAATGTATAAAACTATACTGTAGCCCAGCCACCTTGGGCACACGTCATCAGGACCTCCTGAGGCTGCGTCACAGGCATGTCCTTACGCTTGGCAAAATAAGCCTCTAAACTGAGATTTGTCTCAGATACACTTTTGTTCACATTAGCAACAGTGAGTACACTTCAGTTTATAGTGGTATACAATGGATACAATATGTAAATGAAAATAAAAATGAGTGACTGAAGCAAAGATATCAATCAATTGAGGTTGATTAAGCCAGCATTAGGTTATGTCCAGGAAAAACTCAAGCCACAGACGTGTATGTGACTGCTTTTCTGAAAAAGTTTTCAGGAGATTTAGTATTTGTACATTTCTTTAAATGAGAGAAGATAGGTAGAAAGACAGACAGGTAGGCAGTAAAGTGAATATAAGTCTCCTTATAAATTTATATTTACTGGGCACTAACTAAAGTCTCACAAGGTTACATTCTTCTGTACATAGAATATGGTGAATGTTTGAAGAGAAAAAGGGAGTAAAGGAAGAATCAATTATGCAGATGTCTCTGAATAAGTGGAGGAATTATTGATCTGGCCTTGTCTTTGTTCTGCACCTGGGAAGATAAGCTTGCAATGGACCTTATCGGTGTGAATCAGACAGACTTTAGTTTTAGAAGCTAGACTTAGATTACAGACCTAAAATTATAATTGGCATGCCCTTATTTATGAGGGGCCAGCAAAGAATTTTCATATGAATGTTCTGTGAGGCCAGTCTTTTGTAGATACCTGAGGTCTTTTACCTTTTCATGGGGATCTGGCTATTCACGATGCTAGTAACAGCTATTCATTTGGAAGGGGTGTTGCATGACTCAGTCTCCAGTCACAGGAGAATGGAGTCCTGAGATTTTTTTTTTTTTTTTTTAAGATAGCATCTCGTTTTGTCACCCAGGCTGTAGTGCAGTGGTGTGATCTCGGCTCACTACAACCTCTGCCTCCCAGGTTCAAGTGATTCTCCTGTCTCAGCCTTCAGAGTAGCTGGGATTACAGGTGTATACCACCATGCCTGGCTAATTTTTTGTATTTTTAGTAGAGATGGGTTTTCACCATGTTGCCCAGGCTGGTCTCGAACTACTGATCTCAAGTGATCCACCCACCTTGGCCTCCCGAAGTGCTGGGATTACAGGCTTGAGCCACCACGCCTGGCTGAGATTTTTTTATTTTCCTTTACATAGATTACAACAATGTGTGGAGAAGGCTTGAAGACTATTTGAAGATTGTTGCAATAATGTTTGTGTTTTATAAAGACGTGAATTCAAATACATCTCTGTTCTGGCTCTTTGTATACCTAGTCTTATGCCTAATTTCAAAGGAGTTTACACTCTATGATAGTATCATTGAACACTGAATAAGAATCAGGCAAATGCTTTACATGATTTATCTCATTTAATCCTCACACCCACCCATTGTCACTAGGTAGACCATACTGTCTTCCTTCTACTATGAGTGAGGAAATTGAAACCTTGGTAAGATTATGCACACTGGGCAATATCTCACAGCTAGTATATGTGGAGTCTAAATTTGAATCCAGGTGGTCTGAATCTAGAAGCTATATTCATGAACAACTTAAACTTTTGTAATATAAATGTAAATGGACTTGCTTGAAGAAAGAATGTATTAACAGGGGTATATGATGCCTGGAGTCTAGGAACAGAACCAGCAACTCATGGTGAAGGGGTTAAGAGCATGAGCTTTGGGGACAGGAGGTAGCCCTTGGTTTCATTTCCAACCAATCCTTATTACCTCTGTAATAATATACAAGTTCCTGAAGACCTCTCAGAACTTTTATTTCTTCATCTGCAAAAGAAGGTCATTGTGATGATATATTTTATGTAAAACACATAGCACAGAATATAATGCATAGTAAGTCCTTAATAAATATTAAATAAAAGAGGGAAAGATGTTCTAACTTTACCTGTAACTATCTCTGAATGTTTATAAACAGAGTCACTAGGGAAATACAAGTGCTGCCTGAATATCTGTGCTTAAGTGTGAACCCATCTAAATAAAATCAATTAAACTGGAAGCAATATTTCATAGGAAAAGACTAGAGGTTTCAACTCTTAGCCTGCCTGCTGTTAACCAACTCTGGGATCTTACTTAATATAGGACTTCATCATTACCATGCAGTTTAAGAAACTGCTTCCTGAAGTGTCTATTTCAGACTTATGCTGTGTCCTGGGGATGTAAGAGGGCTTATACATTGCCCCTGCCCCAACTTCGCTAGATCAAGATTTTTCTCACTGATGAAATGGGTAGGCGGAAGGTGAGAAAAGTTTTACTAAGCTGATTTAAATTATTTTGATTTTAAATTGAAATTATTTTGATTTTTATCATTTAATTATTTTGCCAGATGCATCTATTGGGTATTAATGTAATGAATCACAATTAAAAGTTTTCATAATTATCTTTTTTCTTTGGTGTATTCAAATTTAGATCAGAATGACAAGAGGGACTGTACAGCTTACTAGTCCTGAGGTTTCATTAGTGGCTAATAGCCCAATCTATATTATTTTATATCATTATTTCATGAACTATAAACTAATGTCAGTCTTTGTTCTAATGTTGACATTTTATGAGCTAGATATGGCTGTGTAAGAACCAACCTAAGCAAACATTTTATTTTCCTATCATTACATCTTTTAAATATGGTTTTCTTATTCTCTATGTTAAAAAAAATGATTATTCTTTGGGACTTTTATGTCTTTGTGGATATGTTGGTGTTTCCTTTTCTTCCTGGTTTTAGATGTTAGCACTCAGACAAACAGTTAAGCAAATGGAAAACTAAAGAGCTTGCTATGGAGGCCATGAGCAGTAAGATTGGAAGAGCAGCCATCTGGGTCCCAACAACTCTGTGACCAATAGCAAAGGTTTTAGAATTAAAAATGGACAGACCTTGTTTTCAAACTCCTCTTTGCCACTTATTGACTGTGACTTTGGACAAGTTACTAATCTATGCTGAACCTCAGTTTCCTTGTATATTAAATGGAGATGATGGTACTGTTGTCAAGAATAAATGAGATGCTCTAAAAACAGCCCTCAGCACTATTTCATAGTGCAGAGTCAGCATGCAATGTAGCACAAATTCCAGAGAAATCTAAAGTTGTCTTTTATTTCCTTCCCTGTAGTAACCATTAAAGTGATCTGCACACTAAGAGTGCTCAATAAGGACTTATTAAATAAGTCAAACTCCAATACAAATTATAATATAGGGCTGCCATAGCAAGGAGGTGACCTAATGAATCAGTTGAATACTTTAAAATAAAAACTGTACTTCCTGTCATTCTTGGTCAATAGTGTCACATAAGGATAGAAAAAGAATGGTAGGCACAAATTCTCTGTTGATAAGTGACAAGCTTTGAGTTTTTCCATGCTGGTGAAGCATTAACACTTCCCACTCCTCTGCTATACCACCCCCTACCCTAAGTTACATTGATCAAAAGCCCCATTGTACTCTAGATATGCCTCTCATATGATGTATTAGTCTGTTTTCACGCTGCCAATAAAGACATACCCAAGACTGGGCAATTTACAAAAGAAAGATTTAATGGACTCACAGTTCCACATGGGTGGGGAGGCTTCACAATCATGGTGGAAGGTGAAAGGCACAACTCACGTGGCAGTAGACAAGAGAAGAGAACTTGCGCAGGAAAACTCCCCTTTATAAAACCATCAGACCTTTTGAGATTTATTCACTATCACAAGAATAGCACAGGAAAGACCCACCCCTATGATTCAATTACCTCCCACTGGGTCCCTCCCACAACATGAGGGAATTGTGGGAGCTACAATTCAAGATGAGATTTCGGCGGATACACAGCCAAACCATATCACTCCACCCCAGCTTCTCCCAAATCTCATGCCATCACATTTCAAAACCAATCATGCCTTCCCAACAGTCTCCCAAAGTCTTAACTTATTTCAGCATTAACTCAAAAGTCTACAGTCCAAAGTCTTATCTGAGACAAGGCAAGTTCCTTCTACTTATGAGGCAGTAAAATCAAAAGCAAGTTAGCTACTTCCTAGATAAAGTGGGCATACAGGCATTGGATAGATACACCCATTCCAAATGGGAGAAATTGGCCAAAACAAAGGGGCTGCAGGCCCCATGCAAGTCCCAAATCCAGCAGGGCAGTCAAATCTTAAAGCTCCTAAATGATCTCCTTTGACTCCATTTCTCAAATCTGGTTCATGCTGATGCAAGAGGTGTGTTCCCAAGGTCTTGGGAAACTCCGCCCCTGCAGCTTTGCAGGATACAGCCTCCCTGCCAGGTGCTTTCATGGGCTGGCATTGAGTGTCTGCAGCTTTTCCAGGTTCATGGTGCAAGCTGTCAGTGGATCTAACATTCTGGGGTCTGGAGGATGGTGGCCTTTTTCTCACAGTTCTACTAGGCAGTGCCCCAGTGGGGGCTCTGTGTGGCGGTGCCTACCCCACATTTCCCTTCCACACTGTCTTAGCAGAGGTTCTCCATGAGCACCCCACCACTTTGGCAAACTTCTGCCTAGGCATCCAGGCATTTCCATACAGCCTTTGAAATCTAGGTGGAGGTTCCCAAACCTCAATTTGTAACTTCTGTGCACCCACAGGTTCAACACCACATGGAAGCTGCCATGGCTTGGGCTTGCACCTTCTGAAGCCATGGCCCAAGCTGTACCTTGGCCCCTTTTGGTCAAGGCTGGAGCTGCTGGGATGCAGGGCACCTAGTCCCTAGACTGCACACAGCAGAGGGACCTGGGTCTGGCCCACAAAACCATTTTTTCCTTCTAGGCCTCCAGACCTGTGATGGGAGGGACTGCCACAAAGGTCTCTGACATGCTCTGGAGACATTTTCCCCATTGTCTTGGGGATTAACATTGACTCCTCGTTACTGATGCAAATTTTTGCAGCCACCTTGAATTTCTCCTCAGAAAATGGGATTTTCTTTTCTATTACATTGTCAGGCTGTAAATTTTCTGAACTTTTATGTTCTGTTTCCCTTTTAAAACTGAATGCCTTTAACAGCACCCAAGGCACGTCTTGAATGCTCTGCTGCTTAGAAATTTCCACCACTAGATACCCTAAATCATCTCTCTCAAGTTCAAAGTTCCGCAAATCTCTAGGGCAGAAGCAAAATGCCACCAGTCTCTTTGCTAAAACATAACAAGAGTCACTTTTGCTCCAGTTACCAATAAATTCCTCATCTCCATCTGAGACCACCTCAGCCTGGCTTTCGTTTTCCATATCATTATCAGCATTTTGGTCAAAGCCATTCAACAAGTCTTTAGGGAGTCCCAGACTTTTGCACATTTTCCTGTCTTTTTCTAAGCTCTCCAAACTGTTCCAACCTCTGCCTGTTACCGAGTTCCAAAGTCACTTCCACTTCTCAGGTATCTTTTCAGCAGCGCCCTATTCTAGGTACCAATTTACTGTGTTAGTCTGTTTTCGTGCTGCTGATAAAGACATATCCGAGACTGGGCAGTGGTAAATCTGGGCAATACCTGAGATTTGTGCAGGGAAACTCCCCTTTATAAAACCATCAGATCTCATGAGACTTATTCACTATCACAAGAATAGCATGGGAAAGACCCAACCCCATGATTGAATTACTTCCCACTGGGTTCCTCCCACAACATGTGGGAATTGTGGGAGCTACAATTCAAGATGAGGTTTGGGTGGGGACACAGACAAACCATATCATATGGTAAATGTACATATTACTTTAAAAGAAACTTCCAGATTGTTTTCCAAAGGGGCAGCAAAATCTTTCGTTCCTATGAGCAACATATGAATGTTCCACTTGCTCCATGTTATTGCAAGCACTTAGGATCATCAGATTTTTAATATTTGTCATTCTAATTGGTGAGTTATGATCTCTTGTTGTGATTATAATTTGCATTTTCCCAGGGACTACTAATTTTAAACACTATTTTGTATGTTTGTTTGTTTGACAGTCATCTACATATCTCTTTTGGTGAAGAGTCTATTCAAATCATTTGCCCATTTTTAAAAATGAGGCTGTTTTCTTATTATTGAGTTGTGAGAGTTCTTTACATATTCTTTGTACCAGACCTTTATTTGATAGGTAGTTATCAAATATTTTCTTTCGATGTGTGGCTTGCTTTTTATTTTCCTAAAAATGTCTTTTTACAAAGCAAAAGATGTGGTGGTGGATCCCAATTTACCAATTTTTTTCTTTTGTGATTTATATTTTTGTATCCTAGCTAATAAATCCTTACAGTTAGCTGGAAAGATCAAGGTTAAGACAAATGAGTGTTTTGGTTCCAATTCACCTACAAGGAACTAAAGTGGCATGTAATTTATCGTACATGCCTTTGGTATAAAGCACAGTAAAACCCTTTCTGTGTTTTTGCCCAAATAAAATAGCAGTTCCAGAACATCCTATTGCCAGCTGAAATTTGGTTGCTGATGTTGTATTTTTTTCTTGCTTCAAAAACAGAAATGCTAAATCGCAGCTACCTTAAGATAAGCAAGAGATGAAGTTTGGGCCATGCAGGCTTATCTCCAGGATCTCTGTCATTTTACGGAAGACTGGATTCCTCAGGAGGAAATGCTCATCCTATTACGTAACATGAAAGTTTTTCTTCCTGGCATTATCAGTTCAGATGGTATGAGAAAGGAATGATGGTACTTTCTAACTAGAAACTTCCTTGCTTTTCATCAGCTTGGTCACATCTGCAGAGAGTTTTTATTTCTGTTCTTAAGAGGGCTCCCAAGTAGTAAGCTGTGATGCACACGGCTTCAATGAGTCAAATTACTGAATTAAGTCAAACAGGATGCACAGCCAGATGGATGGCACCTGGCCAGCTTGAATGGGGGCCAAAATACCCTTTCTGGGGGTGTCAGTTGATACACATTTGTTTTATCCTTTGGGAGGAATACATGCCTCTTGAGAAACTTAACTTTCTTTCTGTAATGGGCATGACCTAGAAAATCTTTTAAATTTATCCCTATAAAGCAGAACAGAAAGTATGGCTAGTCTCAAGAATGATGAAGTTATATCATCACACCACAAAGATTATGTAATGGGAGAGCACAGCATGATGGTTGAACAAGAAGCCTCTAAAGTCAAGATGGCCCAAGGTCAGATTCTATTCAACCTCTTATAAGCCCTGACTTTAGTCCTTACTCTCTTGGTCTATAAAGTTATAAGAAGAGAGCCTGCTCTACAAGATTTTCGTGAGAATTAAGTGAGATGCTTTACTAACTTAACACCATGCCCAAAGCCACAGACACTAGCAACTGTCTTTATTATCACCTTATATGTATAATGTGTGTACTAATAATAGAGCCTTTACTTCTAGGTTTCAGTGACTGTCCTCTACTTTCCAAAGGCTAGTTCTATCTCTGCCATTTTATGTCAACAGCTCCAAGAAATCCTGTCAAACTTCCTTGCCTGCAGATTTCAGGGGCTGCGCACGGCTGCTTTTTCTGTCAGCCTTGAGACCGCCCCTTCTGCTAAGGCTGAACCTTTCCCTAACAGGAGCCTCTGACCTCTCTTCCACCTTCATCTTTCACTCCTCATCACCATTTGTTCCCAAGACGATTCTCTCCTGCTGCTCCTGCTAGGCCACTGACCTCAAAACTTCTCCTTAAAGAACCATATTTCTTTTTGTCCCAAGTGGAAAAATTATTTCCGTTTATTGATCACCATTCTTTTAAACAACCTGAGTCTTGTGGCTCATAGCTTCTTGTAACGCAGAAGTTAATCTTGGTCTTTTAGTTTTAAGTCTTCCTCATGGGTAAACTTCAGACAGTATCCGAAGTCTGGCCTGGGAACAGTTTGGGTGAGAGCCCTCTCAGCTAGGATGTGTTGGTTATATATCTGTTTTCCTTCAGTTAAGGTCCCTTTCGTGGCCCTCTCTTGTTCTGACCACTGCATTTTACATTACCCAGTCTCTCTTAGGAGCTTCTTTTCTGTGAGGCTGGGCAGTAGGAGGCTCTGGCAAAAGACAAGTGTGGACAGAGAGGAGAATCCAGGATAATTTTCCCCTCTCTTTGCTTCAGTCAGCACCTTCGTGACAGCTCGATTCTCCTCAGTGGTTCCAGCTCCCACCAGGCAGTCCTACTCTCTAGGACCCAACTCTTTCTTGGTAGCTGCCTGGTGGTCTCAGCTCTGGTGGGTGGCCCCAGCTTCAGGGCTCAAGTGAATCCACTTTCCCCTTTGGCTCTCCAGGCAGAGAAAGCAGTGGCTTCCTGTAGTTTGTAATGTCTGAGTCACCTCACCTTCCTCTATTTCCTCTGGTGGAAAATTTAATAAAAGCACATTAAATTGCTTTTTGGGGCCACCTGTTCCTCACTGGACCTTGACTGACACACATCGCCCCACCCTTCTTCACTGACAATAATTCCGAATGCTACTAAAGGACACTTTTGACTCTCGTTCCCATCCAGCAAAGGTCCTGTTCTTCTGGAATACACCTATGCCCCAGGTGGAAGAAACTTCAGATTTCTCCATGTTCAAAAAGAATATTAATTCCAGCATCTGAGGAACTATCAGTCCTCAAGTTATCCTCATTTACGCAAGGGAGTCTAGACTCTCCTGTGCAAGTAGAATCCAGGTCAGATGTGGGTAAACAGAGCTCAAGCTGATTTGGCGACAATAGTACCAAAGTTATTGTTCCACACAATTTTTTAAAATGTATAGTAGCTGGGAGCTGAAATGATAAACCTCAAGACTGTCTCCCAAAAACAGATTTCCAGTGTTACTTCTGGGAAATGTTATTGTATTGCTACAAGGTCTGAATTTAAAGAAAAATGGGGTATTTAAAAAATCCGTTTAAATACATTAATTCTCCATCGATATTGGTTCAGGAAACCTTACCTAACAATTCAGAGAAATAAGAGATGTCCTTAACTGGCTTTTCTGTTGTTTAACCCTAACTAAAACATAATCACTGAAGGAGGGAATTTCCAACACTGTGGATCCCACATAGCCCTCGCTTGACAGATGCTCCTATATGCAGCAAAATTCTGGTTTTAAAATGAGACATGCATTTCTTTTCACTTTAATAAACAATTTGTGTTCTAGGCTCTTTCTATGTCTATTTGGTTCCTGTAAAAAATATTTAAATCACGAATAATAATGTTTATTTTATTGTGGTTGCTGACCTTCAAAGTAGTAATAAGACCTGTCTTGTTGCTCTCCCATTTTATTACAAGGTGGCACACTTGACTTTTTCTTTTTGAAGGTCATGAAATGAATCATTGTATAGGTCTTTGCCTGTCCTCAATAGTAAAGGTAAACGTTGCTTTTATTTAGAAGTGAAATGGAATTCTTTCAAACAGAATGTAGTGATTTCCATTTTCAATACATCTTTATTCAAGAGAGCTAATTTAGAAAGTACATGTTAATAAGGAAAATTTTTTATATCTCTCAATACGTATGTCCAGATTGCGTTCATCTACAAATCTCCCTTTTGGTGTGGTGTTAATATTTTATTACAGGAAATAGTGGAGTTTTAAATTATTCTACAGAGTGGTTCTAAAACTTTAGAGCAATTTCTATAGATATGAAATAGGTATGGAAAAGAGAATCAAGAGATATCAAGGAATAGAAGGACAAAAAGAGAAAAAAATAATGAGAAGGAGCTCTGTTTCAAAAATAAAAAGAAATTCAAAAGGAATAGAGCCACTATGTCTCATGAATTCTGTTTAAATAGAAAACACTTCACTTATGGATGGGATTAGTCACATTGAGGCAGGAATATTGTTAACATTAATGCCCTCTTATTTTCAATCTTAGGTATAGTAACTACCTGAGAGAAACTGAAAAGGAGCTCAGGAAATACGGGGAAATTAGCAAATTGCTGGGAAAACAAAATAAATAAAGGGAAAGGGCACATGACCTTGCTGAATTGTGTCTAACAACTCATTGGCTAATTCCAGTAATAAAAGAATGTGCTAAGAAGAAATTTTCAGCTTCCAAATACCCTGAGTAGCAGGGTAGACAGTGGAACACAGCTGCAGTTTTATTTTACCAATGGAAGTACTAAAGTGATGATATAAAGATAGAACAGCTTTAAATACATGGGGTAGTGTTTATGCATAGAGAAAAATACCTGAAAGAAATAATCTGAAATGTTAGCAGCAGCTTATTCCTGAGTAGTAGGGATATGAATAGTGATAGATTAGATAGATAGATAGATAGATAGATAGATAGATAGATAGATAGATAGATAACAGATAGATAGATAGATACATACATACATACATAGACTTGAAAGAAATACTCTGAAATGTTAATAGCAGCTTATTCCTGAGTAATAGAGATATGTGTGGTGGTATATATATATATATATATAGATACATACATATAAACATACATACATAGAAATAACTAAAAGAAGTACTCTGAAATGTTAATA
>NW_012114710.1:6868467-6925425 GCF_000951035.1 Colobus angolensis palliatus
AAGAAAGAAAGAAAGAAAGAAAGAAAGAAAGAAAGAAAGAAAGAAAGAAAGAAAGAAAGAAAGAAAGAAAAGAAAGAGAAAGAAAGAAAGGAGATCAAGATATGTAGATATATAGCATTTCTAGTTTTTCTAGATTCTCATTGTTATACTTTCATAATAGAAAAGACAGCTTTAAAATATTCCATGCATTTTTTCTTTCATTAGAGATGTTAGTTTTAAAATGTGCCTATCATCTCTGTGAATTCTATTTAAACTTGGTGTGAGATAGAGAAAAATAGCTTGAGCTATGAGTGGCCCACACATATTGCACAAAATGCAATCTAGAACTTATGGGAATTTTTTTATTTGTGCGTAAGTAGGTATTTGAACATAGACAGGCCATGTTTCATGCAGATTGTGTATATTATGAGTGAAGACATACTTTGTGCAAGTCAGAGGAGGCATCACTTTCACCACAGCTTGCCTGAGGTAACTGTCTCTGTTGTTGCAGAGCTTCTTGGTGACCAACATCTGTTAATCCCTTAGGAAGCAACCTAAATTAGACAGGTGGCTGCAAGAGAGTGACTCTGTGTATGTGTAGCTCCAGAAAGTCAGATATCTTCAAATAGTAATCTTAAGGTAACTTGGGATACTGTCTTATTTTAGTAAGTTTTTCTGATTATAAAAATAATGAATGGTAATCATAACATTGGAAAATACAAAAATGTACAAAGAAGAAAATTATTTAATCCTGTTATCCCACCTCCAGAGATAACAACTAATAACTTTTAGATTTCCTTCTGGTGAAGTGATCTTTAAAAGCCAAGGACAGGAATATAAGAAAAATGAAGATAAATCTGGTAAGATAAATATTTACTTTTAGTCTGTATTTAAGTGTACATCATTGATGGGATCCATAAAACTTCAGGAAAGTTTTAGTAAAGATAGAAGTTATACTTGCCAAAACATTAATAATTTATATTTAGAAATAAGAAACTCAATCTCAAGTTATATTACACTCTATAAGCCACGTTTAGCTTTTTAAAAATCAAGATGTTGAGATATGTTAGATACATTGTGAAACTGACATTTTTGAGTGTAGTTTTATAAATTCTGATAAATGCACACAGTTGTGTTTACAACACCATAAACAAGAAATACAACACCAGAAGGACATCTCAATGGAATCCTATAGTACGTAGCCATTTGAGATGGGCGTCTTTCTCTTAATACATTTGAGATTCATCAGTGTTGTTGCATGCATCCGTACTTCATTCCTTTTATTGCTAAACAGTATTTCACTGAATAGGTTTACTACAATTTGGTTTATACATGCACCAGTTGATAGACATTTTTGTTGTTTTCCAATTTTGGTGATTATGAATAATACCAATATAAACATTTATGTTCAAGTATTTATACAGACAGGGGTTTTCATTTCTTTTGATTACATTTCTATGACCGAGATTTTGGAGTCATAAGGTAAATGTATGCATAACTTTAAAAGCAACTGCCAAACTGTTTTTCCAAACTGGCAGTAAAAATTTGCATTGGCATGGGCAATGTATGATAGTTCCACTTGCTCGACATTACTATAAGCACTTAGGATTAGTCGATTTTTAAAATTTTAGCCATTTGAATAGATGGGTGTGATTATAATTTAAATTTCCCTGGTGACTAACAACAGCGGGAATCTTTTCGTGATTTTTTTCTTCTCCATCTGTATATCTTCTTTGGTGAAGTATAGGCTCAATGCTTTTGCCCATTTTAAAATACAGTGCGTTTGTTTTCTAATTATTGAGTTGTGAGAGTTATTTATATATTCTGCATACAAGAGCTTTATCAGGTAAGTGTTTAACCAACATATTGTTCCCACATGTGGCTTGTTTTCCTTTTTTTAAGGTTTATTTAAAATTTTAAGTTCAGGGCTACATTACACAGGTAAACTTGTGTCACAGGGGTTTGTTGTACAGATTATTTTGTCACCCAGGTATTAAGCCTAACACCCATTGGTTATTTTTCCTGGTCCTATCCCTGCTTCCACCTTCCATCCTCCAGTGGGCCCCAGTGTGTGCTGTTCCCCTCTATGAGTCCATATTTTCTAATCATTTAGCTCCCACTTATAAGTGAGAACATGTGGTGTTTGGTTTTCTGTTCCTGTGTTAGTTTGCTAACGATAATAGCTTCCAGCTCCATTCATGTTCCTGCAAAGGACATGACCCCATTCGTTTTTATGGCTGCATAGTTTTCTATGGTACATATGTATCACATTTTCTTTATCCAGTCTATCATTGATGGGTATTTACATTGATTCCATGTCTTTGCTATTGTGAATGGTGCTGCAATGAATATATGCATGCATGTGTCTTCATGACAGAACGATTTATATTCCTTTGCGTATATACCCACTAATGGGATTGTTGAGTCAAACAGCATTTCTGTCTTTAGGTTTTTGAGGAATCACTATACTGTCTTCCACAATGATTGAACTACTTTACACTCCCACAAACAGTGTGTAAGTGTTCCTTTTTCTTCACAACCTTGCCAGCATCTGTTATTTTTTGACTTTTTCATAACAGCCATTCTGACTAGTGTGAGATGGTATTTCATTATGGTTTTGATTTGCATTTCTCTAATGATAAGTGATGTTGAGCTTTTTTTCATATGATTGTTGGCCATACGTGTGTCTTCTTTTGAAAAGTGTTCATATCCTTTGCCCACTTTTTTGGTTTGTTTTTCTCTTGTAAATTTGTTTAAGTTCCTTATAGATGCTGGAAAATTGACCTTTGTCAGATGCACAGTTTGCAAAAAATTTTCTCCCACCCTGTGGTTGTCTGTTCACTCTGTTGATAGTTTCCTTTACTGTGCAGAATCTCTTCAGTTTAACTAGATCCCATTTGTCAATTTTTGCTTTTGTTGCAATTGCTTTTGGTGTCTTCATCATGAAATCTTTGCCCATTCCTATGTCTAGAATGGTATTGCCTATGTTGTCCTCCAGGATTTTTATAGTTTTGGGTTTTACATTTAAGTCTCTAAGCCATCTTGAGTTAATTTTTGTATATGGTGTGAGGAAGGAGACCAGTTTCAATATTCTGCAGATGGCTAGCCAGCTATCCCTGTACCATTTATTGAATAGGGAGTCATTTCCTCATTGCTTGTTTTGTCATCTTTGTCAAAGATCAGACGGTTGCAGGTGTGTGGCCTTATTTCTCAGTTCTCTAATCTGTCCCATTGGTCTATGTGTCTGTTTTTGTACCAGTACTATGCTATTTTGGTTACTGTATCCCTGTAGTATAATTTGAAGTCAGGTAGCGTGATGCCTCCAGCTTTGCTCCTTTTGTTTAGCATTGCCTTGGCTATTAGGGCTCTTTTTGGTTCCATATGAATTTTTTAAATAGTTTTTTTTTTTTTCAGTTCTGTGAAGAATGACATTGGTAGTTTAACAGAAATAGCATTGAATCTACAAATTGCTTTGGGCAGTATGGTCATTTTAACAATATTGATTCTGCCCATCAATAAACATGGAATGTTTTTCCATTTGATTGTGTCATTTCTGATTTCTTTGAGCAGTGTTTGGCAGTTCTCCTTGTAGAAATGTTTCATCTCCTGCATTAGCTGTATTCCTAGGTATTGTATTCTTTTTGTGGCAACTGTGAAAGGGATTGTGTTCCTGATTTGGCTCTTAGCTTGACTGTAGTTGGTGTATAGGCATGCTAGTGATTTTTGCACATTGATTTTGTATCCTGAGGCTTTGCTAAAGTTGTTTATCAGCTTAAAGAGCTTTTAGACCAATACTGTGGGGTTTTCTAAATATAGGATCATGTCATCTGCAAACAGGGATAGTTTGACTTCCTCTCTTTCTATTTGGATGCCTTTTATATCTTTCTCTTGCCAGATTGCCCTGGTCAAGACTTCCAATACTGTGTTGAATATGAGTGGTGAGAGAGGGTATTTTTGTCTTATGCCAATTTTCAAGGGGAATGCTTCCAGCTTTTGCCCATTCAGTATGATGTTGGCTGTGGGTTTGTCATAGATGGCTCTTATTATTTTGAGTTATGCTCCTTCAACACCTAGATTATTGAGTTTTTAATATGAAGAAAGGGGTGTTGAATTTTATCAAAAGACTTTTTTGCATCTATTAAGATAATCATGTGGTTTTTGTCTTTAGTTCTATTTATGTGATAAATCACATTTATTGATTTGTGTATGGTGAACCAACCTTGCATCCTAGGGACAAAGCCTACTTAACTGTGGTGGATAAGATTTTTGATGTGCTGCTGGATTTGGTTTGCCAGTATTTTTTGAGGATTTTTGTGTCAATGTTTATCAAATATATTGACCTGAAGTTTTCTTTTTTTTGTTGTTGTTGTGTTTCTGCCAGGTTTTGGTATCAGAATGATGCTGGCTTCATAGAATGAGTTAGGGAGGAGCCCCTCCTCCTCAATTTTTTGGAATTGTTTCAGCAGGAATGGTACGATTTCTTCTTTGTGCATCTGGTAGAATTCAGCTGTCAATCTGTCTGGTCCTGGGCGTTTGTTAGTTGGTAGGCTATTTATTATTGAGTCAATTTCAGAGCTCATTACTGGTCTATTCAGGGATTCAATTCCTTTCCAGTTTAGTCTTGGGAGGTGTTTTTCATTTTCTTAACATATTTTTTCTGTTGTCATTCATGCCATTTGTGTCCTACCTAATAAAGAAATCCTGGCCTAATACAAAGTCCCACAGTTTTTCTTCTTTGTTTTTTGTTTTGTTTTGGTTTTTGTTGTTGCTGCTGTTTTTTCAGAGAAAGGATCTCTCTTTGTCACCTGGACTGGAGTGCAGTAACACAATTATAGTTCACTGTAGCATTGAACTCCTGGATCCAGGGATCTTCCCACCTCAGCCTCTTGAGTATCTAGGATTACAGGTATGCACCAGCATGCCCAGATAATTTTTTTAAATAGGCTGGTCTTGAACTCCTGCCCTCAAGAGATCCTAGTGCTTTGGCCTCCCAAAGTGCCAGGATTACAGGCATGAGTCACCACACCCAGCTCTTCTTTGCTTTTTATAAAAGTTTTATAGAGTTAGGCTTTACTTTTTTTTTTTCTGTGATCCATTATGGGTTCATTTTTGTACACAGGGTGAGATAGAAATCTAAGTAATTTTTTTCTTTTTTTCTAATTGGATGTTCAGTTATGCTGGCATAATTTGTTGGAAAGATGATTTTTCTACCTTAAAATGTCTTGATCCTTTTGTTGAAAATAAATTGTATGATTCTATTTCTCAATGTTCTATTCTGTTCCAATTATCTGTGTGTTTGTTCTTTCACTGACATCACACTGTCCTGATTACTATAGATTTAGAGTGAGTCTTGTAATCAGATAGTTTGAATGTTCCAACTTGTTTTTCCTTTGTCAAAGATTTTTGGCTATTCTAATTCCTTTACTTTTCCATATATATTTTAATATTTACTTGTACATTTCTACAAAAAAACCTGAATATAGATCAACATGTGGAGAATTGACTTTTTAACAATACTGATTATTCCAAACCTAATATTTCTAAACCTGATTATAGTAAATCTCTCCACTCATTTCAATCCCCTTTGATTTCCTGCTCAATGTTTTAAAGTTTTTAGTATTCAATCTTGTACATATTTTGCTATATTTACAAAGTATTTTATGTTTTTGATACTATTACAAATGGTAGTATTGTAAAATAATTTCAAATTTTTATTGCTGGTATATAATCAGTTAATTTTATATCCTAAACTCTGCTAAACTTACTTATTAGTTCTACTACTTTTTTTCATAGATTTTCAAGATTTCCTACTTAAACATCATAATATCTGTTAATCGAGACAATTTAGTTCTTTTCCAGTCTGCAAATATTATATTCATTTGACTTGTCTTGTTGGACTGGATAGAAGTAATAAGACTGAGTAGGAGAGGTAAAAGTAGACATCTTTGCAATATTCTCAATCTTAAGAAGAATGCACTCAATCTTTCACCATTGAGTATTGTCTTAGCTATAGGTCTTCTATAGATGCCTTTTATTATCTTGAGAATGTTCTCTTCCATTTTTAGTTTTCTGAGAGTCTTTTTTAAATTGATGAATGGATGTTGAATTTGTCGAAAGGTTTTTTTTCATCTATAGAGATTAGTCATATAATTTTTATTCCTTTTTATAAACACAGTAAATTGCATTGTTAGACTTTCAAATGTCAAATCAACCTTACATTCTGAAAATAACCCCTACTTTTTCATGATGTATATCTGTTTACTATACTGCTGATTTCAGTTGGCTACTATTTTATTGAGAATTTTTGTGTCCGCTCTTTATGATTGATATAGTTTGTAGTTTAATTGCAATGTCTTTAGCTGGTTTTTCTATAAAGATAACAGAAAATTGCACTGGGAAGTGTTTTCTACTCTCCTATTTTCTGGAAGAGTATGTGTAGAATAATAATTTCTTCTTTAAATATTTGGTAGAACTTTTAAGCAAAGTAATCTGGACCAGCAGTTGTCTTGAATAGAAATAGGACTACACAGATTCTCTATTTCTTATTTAGTGATTTTTGGTGGTGTCTTCCAAATAATCTGTGTATTTCATGTAAGATGTTGTATTGTCATAAAATAGTTCATATGTTTCCTTTGTTATCTTTTTAATATTAGTATGATCTTTAGTGAGGACCCATCTTTCGTTTCTGACATTGGTCATTTAAGTATGCCTTTTTTTTCTTTTTATCAACCTGTCTAGAGAAGTGGTTCTAAACTGGGGGCAAGACTGCCTTCCAAAGAACATTTGACAATGTCTGGAGACATGTTTAATCATCCCACAAGTAGTTTGGTGGGATGCTACAGGCATGTAGTGGGTAGATGCCAGAGATGCTGTCAAATATCCTATATAGGGCAGCCCTTGAAAAAGAAAATATTACCTAGCCTGAAATTTCAGTTGTGTCAGGGTTAAAAAATTCTAGTGTAAAGATTGATCAATTTTATTAATTTTCTCAAAGCACTAGCTTTTGATTTCAGTGACTTTATTGCTTTTCTTTTTCATTCTTCAGTTTTATTAATTTCTGTAACAAATTACTTCGCTTTTGGGGGAGTTAATTTGCTCTTATTTTTCTACTTCTTAACGAGGAAGCTTAAATCATTGATTTGAGACTTTTGTTTATGTAATGCAAGCATAAACATTTAAAGCTATTAATTTCCCTTGAAGCAACACTTACAGTGTCTCTCTCAAATTCTGGTATGCTCAAGTCAAATAAATATACATATTCATTCTCATTCAATTTAAAATACTTTCCAATTTTCCTCATGACTTCAACTTTGACCAAAGACTTATTTAGAAATATGTTGTTTAATTTCCAAATATTTGGGAATTTTCCAGGTAGATTTCTCATTTATTTTTAATTTAATTTTAATATGGATAGAGAACATGCTTTGTATGTAATTTAATTTTAACATGGATAGAGAACATGCTTTGTATGTTTTAATTCTGTTAAACTTGTTGACGTTTCTTCACGGTTCAGGATATGGTCTGTCCTGTTGAATATTCTGTTTTTACTTGAAAAGAATGTGCATTCTGTTGTTGGATTAAATGTTCTATAAATGCCAATTTGGTAAAATTGGTTGTTCAGATCTTCCTTGTCATTATTGATATTTTGTCTATTTGCTCAATCAACTATTGAAAGAAGAGTGTTAAAATCTTCAATAATAATTGTGCTTTTGTTTATTTCTCCTTCAGTCTATCAGTTTTTGCTTCATGTATTTTAAAGTTCTCTGGTAACCATATATACGTTTAAGATTTTATGCATTTTTGGTAAATTAATCATTTTATGATTATGCACTATCCCTTTCTTCTGTGGAGATATTCCTTTTTCTGAAATGTAATTTATTTAATATCAACACAGTCTCTCTTGCATGGTTTTGATTCATTTTTATTGTATATCTTTCTTAATCATATTACTTTTAGCCTAGCTATGTCTTTATATTTGAAATTAATTTGTTGAAGTAAATCCTGCCTGCTGCCTTCCTCAACTTTGGCAAACTCTTGTCTTGATTTGAGTGCTTATGATTATGTAATATAATCATTGACATAGTTAGATTTAAAACTACCATCTTGCTAGATTTTGTTTTCTATTTTTTCATCTGTTCTTTGTCCTCTTTCTCCTCTTTGTCTGCCTACTACTGGATTGGGCACATTTTAAATGATTCGTTTATCTTCACTATTGACTTATTTATACATCTATTTCTAATTGCTTTGTGGTTTCCCTAGCTATCATCTTGCTAGATTTTGTTTTCTATTTTTTCATCTGTTATTTGTCCTCTTTCTCCTCTTTGTCTGCCTACCATTGGGTACTTTTTAAATGATTCCTTTATCTTCACTATTGACTTATTTATACATCTATTTCCAATTGCTTTGTGGTTTCCCTCGGCAATGTACATCTTTAACTTATCACAATCTACCTTCAAATAATATCACAGCACTTCAAGGAGAGTGTGCAAACCTTATAGCAGTGTGCTTGCAAATCTTTCTCCCATCTTTGGGTTATTGTTTTCATACATTTTACATGTTATAAATACCACAATATTTTACAATTTTTCTTTAGATAATCGCTTATCTTTTTCAGCAAATAAAAATAAGAAAACTTTTAAATATTTACCTTAACTTTTTACAGTATCTGGAACTCTTCATTGCCTCTTGTAAATACATGCCTCTGATTCACATCTGCCTGAAAGACATTCTTTAATATTTCTTCTAGCATGAATCTGATGTAAATCACTTCTCTAAACTTTAGATTGTCTTAAAAATGCTTTAGTTCACATTTGCATCTGAAATAAATTATTGCCATAGAATTAAGAACTGACAGAGGGTTTGTTTTTTCCTTCAAAACTATAAAGATGTTATTCAATTTTCTTCTAGCTTGCATAGTTTTGGATGAGATATATACAGTCATTTTTATCATTTTTGTTCTTCCATATGCAATGTGTTTAACCCCCTCTGGTTGCCTTCAAGATTTTCATTTTATCTTTGGTTTTCAGCAGTTTGAATATGATGTGTCTAGTTTATGTGTGTGTGTATGTGTGTTTGTGTGTGTGTATTTTAATTCTTGTTTGTGATTCTTGGTATCTCTTGGACATGTGGCTTAATGTCTTTATTTTGGAAAAAAATCTACACTATTATTTCTTTAAATGTTTCTTCTGTTTTGTCTTCACTCTCACTCATCTTGGATTGTAATTGCACATATTTTAGACCAGTCTATGGTATTGTTTAGAAAAGACTGAGGTAAATAGTATATGTGCCTATAAATGGGCACAGATCTTTTCAGGCACTTAGTAAGAGGGATTGTGTCAACCTAGTTAGAATTTAGTTATTTAGTTGAGTTTAGATTTCCTTGTTGGTATGAATATCTTCAGTGCCCCATAAGGCATCAAATTGTTCTAAGAATGCCCTGCGTTTAGGCTGGGAGGTGAGATTGCTATGAGGTTTTTCTCAGTATTTGTGATTCATCCTCATCCTACAATCATTGCTTCATACCTTTGCCACAGGAGTGAGAGGGAGAGGCCTCTCCCCAGCTTCTTGCCCTTCCTTCGGGGATAGGTTGCAGTAGGCTGTCACTGCTTGCTAGGCTAGCAGAGAGAGGGCCCTGTTGTCCTGGTTGAGCATCACTCCTAAGGAAGCCCTGTGAGCCTGAGCCTTCAGGTGGGGTTTTCTCATATTCCTTTCCCTCTTCCCCACAGCAGTCAAACTCTGCCTGTGTCTGTGGTGGTGCTTTGTGAGAGCATATGTTTTCTGTCCCTCTCATAGAAGCAGGAGACCTCTAATGGTATCAGTATTGGTTCAGCCCTCTTTCCTGCCCAGGAGTAAGAGAGTTCTTTTGTCTCTCTCTTTCTCCAGCAACCCTGGTTCTTTGTCCTGAGTGTGGCAGACCTTTCCTCATGTTCAACCCCTAATTTTTTTTCATGAACACTCAGTGGAAATGGTATAGAGTCTGTGTAGGGTCTGTGAGGGTGCTGCAAATGCCCCTTGGGTCTGAGGATCCCAGGAAGTCTATACTGTCACACTAGCTGAATCTCAACCTTTGACAATTCATACAATTTTAGCTAATTCTTCCTTCCCTCTTGTGGGGTGGCCCTTTCCTCCTACCATAACTCCCATAGTGGAGGTAGTACATGTGTTCCATCTCTCCTTACAGGAAGTCGGGGGGTAGGGGATCTGCCCTCCTTGGATTTTAGGTGACTTGATTTATCTAGGACTTCAGCCCACTGACAAATTAAAACAAAATCATATCTGTGGTTTATCTGTATTTTCCTCATTGTTAGTGAGGGAGCAACATTCTTTCTATTACATTCTATGCAAAAACTTACTTTTTATTTTTATTACACAGTCTCTTATATGTCTCATGAACTGAATGTTTGTGTCCCCCTAAAATTCATATATTGAAACTCAGTATGTTGGTATTTGGAGATGAGGCCTTTGGGAAGTAATTAGGTCATGAGGGTGGAGCTCTCAGAATGGATTAGTTATTTTATATGAAGAGACTGGAGAGAACACTCTGTTTCTCTCATTTCTCTCCATCATGTGAGGATACAATGAGAAGACAGCAGTCTGGGCACTAGGACTCCAGCCCTTAACAGACACTAGATTTGCTGGCACCTTGACCTTTGGAGGTCCTTTCAGCCTCCAAAATGGTGAGAAATAAATGTGTTGTTTAAGCCACCCAATCTATTATATTTATGTTTTAACAACCCAAACTCAAACAATAAGTAAAGCTATTTCTTTAAAATATGGTATGATAGATTATGCTAAAAAATCAGCTTTTAAAGTTAACATCTCTTCCACAGAGAAGACTCTTAGAGATCCGAATTCAAATTGTGCTTTCCCTAGGTGATGAAGCTAAAGGGTCATGGAGCTCTAGCTAGATTTCCTAGTTCTCATTAAGCATAACCCTACTGAATCTCAGTTCTCCTTTTCTCTTGACCAATTGTTTGTATTATAACACAAAGGGACCTTTGCTTTAGAAAAGGTCATGACATGATTTCCTTCAAAAGCAAACTCCCTTGTGGATGAAAAATATAATTCAGTTTACTAAATTCAAGGTATAAACAAACAGTGAAAAACAATATTATAGGGTAAGGTAAAGGACTCTTGTTTGGTACACTAACAGAACTGACTATATTTACACTGCCTTCCTACCACCATAGGCATTCTCAGCACCACAGATACCCACTCATAATATAATAAATAACAAAGGAAATAGAACAGCAAGAAACTGTCACTTGTCAATTAAATGTGTGGTTCTATTACTGACACAATAAAGCAGATTTGTCACAGAGGAGCCTGGCTAATTTTTTTTATCACATAAAATGGGAACAATTAATTTGAAATATGTTCCCCTTTGGCTTACCAAGCTGCTGAAGTCTCATGGGAATTTGTAAAACACATTCCTGATAGAAGCTGGTTCATCAGCATACGGTTGCTACAGTTACGGTATCACTGCAACAGCAACCCAAATGGTGATGCCTTGACAGTTTTTCATTTAGAAAGACCAGAGGAAGATTATTTCAAAGTGTCCAGTTGCCTTTAAATTTATTAACACTGGGTAGGGCAAAGAAAATTATTAAAATGGTCTGAACTTTTCTCTAGTCTCACTCTAATGCCAACAATATCTCACATGAATTAGGATGAATTAGTCTTTCCCATATGGATAGTTTTTAACTAAATTTTTTTATTAAAAATGAGATGCAATTATAGTAGGTAATTATACAAGGGATGTTTTTCTTGACTTTTAATATATTTCTGATTTAAAATTATGAAGTCAATCTTTTGTTTTTTCAAAGAAACGGATTAACATACTTAATCTTGACTTAATAGAAATCACATCAGTTTTTATTGTTTTTTTAAAAAATAACTCCTTATTTTTCATGACCCTCTACTAACGGCAAAAAATTACCATTTGAAGAACATTGATTAAAGGAGCTCTGTTTGATTTGGGGTTTTTGTATTTTCTTTTCATTTTTTAATTAGTTCCTACCTTTTGGCACCATTCTCAAATTAGTACTCATTTCTAGCCAAATTTCTCAAGTTTCAAAATGAGCATCTGACAAAGAAGGTGGATTTTGGCAAATGTGAATACTTTCTAAATCAGGATGAATCAAATCAATTCTCTCCTATATTTCTACAATGTTTCAATCAAATCGGAGGCTTAACTATGAGATATAAAGCAAAGGAACATGTTGGCCCCCCAGACTGGCATTTGTTGGGATGGGACTTATTACTATAAAATCACTGCCAAATGAGAAAAAAGAAAGATCAGATACAGAGAGGAAGTGACATTACCGTGTTGTGCCAATGAGGAACAATGTTTTTGTATGCTGCATCTTTTATTTGAGATGAAGTATAAATATATTTGCAGAAGTAATTCTAGACAAATTACATAAGACACCAACTCTAATTCTTTCAGAGATATAGCTCTTAAGCAATTACACTCAACAAATGTGAACAACGACATATTTTCCCTACTAAACAGTGTGGAAAATAACAGAATAAGACAATGGCATGTGTCCTAACATTCAAGAAATTTTAATCGGGTCAAGTAAAAGAAGATTAGAAGATAAAACAAAATTTGAAAAGCATGAAAATATATGTAATTGAATACTAAATTGTGTAGCAAAATCTATGTGTGGAAGAAAAGAACATCAGTAAATGCTGAGAATAATGGGAGAAGGCTTCATTAGGGAGGTTGGACTTAACTTGAGTCTTAAAAGGTAGACATTTGTTAATTAATTCATTCACTCATTTGGCATTCATTCACTAAGAACTGACTCACTACCAAGCACTCTGTTAATTTCAGAGGACATAAAGTTTAATTATGCCCTGACTTAATGATACACACAGTTATTCTGGGAAACATAAATATATAAAAGGTGATGTTAATACAGTATTAGGGCAATTATAGAGATAGGGGACCATTGTTGAAGTACAGGGATCACAGAAAGCTTTCTAAATCAGATGCCTGAACTAAATTTTTTTGTTTTTGTTTTCTGGTTTTTTTGTTTTGTTTTATTTTGAGGCAGAGTCTCACTCTGTCACCCAGGCTGGAGTACAGTGGTGCGATGGTGACTGATCTCAAAGGTGACCTCCGCCTTTGGGTTTCAAGCAATTCTCCTGCCTCAGTCCCACAAGTATATGAGACTACAGGTGCCCACCACCACGCCTGGCTAATTTTTGTATTTTTAGTAGAGACGGGGTTTCACCATGTTGGCCAGGCTGGTCTCTAACTCCTGACCTCGTGATCCAGCAGCCTTGGCCTCCCAAAGTGCCAGGATTACAGGCATGAGCCACCACGCCTGACCTGAACTAAGTTTTAAAGGATAATTTGCCAGGTGTATGTTTGCTGAAGAATAGAGTCATATCAGGCCAAAGGTGTAGAAATAAGTGGTAGGACCTGGACAGTTGGAGGAGATAATGAAGCAGCATTTCAAATGAAGGCCACATTATCAAGTCATGGAGTGAGGAATGAACACGGCATTTCTGGGGATAAACCAGCCTGACTGAGTGGAGGGTTTATATTGATAGAATGGAGAAATTTGATAAAATATGTAAAACTGAATCTATATTTTCTAATTAATAAAATCCAGGAAGAGGCACTTGATTTTTAGTAGCTGTTAGAGGTGCACTTCTAGAGGGTTAGACTTTTTAACAGGAGTCTGATAATTTACTTAGGAATATTAATCTAGCAGGTGAATGTAATAATGATTTAAATCCCTACATCTTAGTGTTAATGAGGTGAACTAAAAAAGCTATGACTACAATCCATGTGTGATTGACTGGAAAGTGGTATTGGGGTAAGGACATGTTTATTTGCAAGAAACAAAATCTCAATCCAGTTAGCTTAAGTAAACGGAGACAGTACAAGAATTCAGGCTGCAAACTCATAAGCACGTCAGGACAAGAAAGAAAGTAGGTCAAGCCATCTGGAGGCTTGACCAGAAAGCCAGCAAGTAAGGATCCTCCTTCAATATCTCAGGAAGTCACCTGACTCTTGGCCCAGCCCCTGTCTGCTAGGTA
This sequence comes from Colobus angolensis palliatus, assembly GCF_000951035.1. Classification (NCBI taxonomy): domain Eukaryota; kingdom Metazoa; phylum Chordata; class Mammalia; order Primates; family Cercopithecidae; genus Colobus; species Colobus angolensis. The sequence goes on from NW_012114710.1 coordinate 6,882,502, forward strand.
GCAAAACATTCTTGCTTCTCTTAGTACACTTTAGCTCTGCCCGTCACCTATACAGTATACATATAGACAGAAAGCAGTTATTCCCATCCAACATGGCCTTTGTTCTGTCATTTGAGACTCCAACTCCAAATTCCTGGCTTAAATAAATTGCCCAGCCATGCTCCAGCTGGGGGTAGGATGTGGTAAGGCACATGCTAGGGAGCACTGCAAGTTTCTGATTTTGGGGCTGGAGCAGTTGCACTGAGCGGGAACAGTGAGTGAGTGACTGAGATATCCCACAAGGAGAGCCTGAACTTTGACTATAGCAATGGGCATGGGAAAGAAAAACATTTTTTGGAAGAAACAATAAAAGAAGTTGATGACTAGCTACACACAAAGAGTGAAAAAGAAAATATTTCAAAGTTGATATAAAAGTTTAAATTTAATTAACCTAGAGAATGATGGTGCTTTGATAAGGCTAACAAATTTAGGAGAGATATCTGACTGGAGCAGAAAGGCAATGTATCCCAATGGAAAGAACAATAAGTTTGAGATAATGAAAGGCTCACATGAAATGAAGTAGACAACTAAAAATATGGAACTGAATCTAAGGTTATAAATAGAATTGGATGTTATGCATTAAAAGCTATATGATAGTGAGAGCTAAAGCTATTTAAAAAGTACAATGGGAAAAGGTACTTTTTCTGAAGGAGAATATAGAAAGCGAAGAGTTAGGAGTCAAGAACTGAGCCTGGGAATAACTACAAGGAGGACAATTTGGGACCCGTAAGTAAATGTCCTGTCCAGCAAAGAAAATAGAGAATGGGTGGCCAGAGAAGTATGGGGAAAATACAAATAGAGTGCCATAAAGGAAAAAAAAGCACCAACTTCTCTCGAACATTTTTTAATGATATGTTTTATGCCTAATTCAAACTCAGAATGGGAGCAGCTGACCAGCTACATTTTTTTTTTTTTCCATTTCTGGTTTTTACTTTTGCTGAAACTAAGAATTTTGTTTTTACAGTTTTAAATGTCACTTATTTTTAAATTCAATATTTCCTAAAAGAGTTATCAGGACTTTTTTTTTTCAGATTGGAAATTAGTCCATTGTGCATGTGTGTGTGTGCACCAATCACATTTTCTTTAACCATTCATTCAAAGATGGATTTCATTTAAGCCATTTTTTTTCCTTCAGTAATCTCCTTACCTGAACTAAGACTAACCTTATGAAATTTTAAGTTCAAAAGAGACCCTTTTCAAAATATTAGGAGTTGGTGAAAGAGGCATGAACAATGGAAGTCAATTTTCAATGGTAAATGCTGTAAGAAGAAATTGGCTACAGCTTCCTCCAAGCTGGAAAAAGACAAGAGAACCTACAGGAAAAAGTTTGCTTCTCTTAAATTAAAAAAGAAAAAAATCAATGAAATCTTTCTGAAGTAAAATTACAATAGGGCCAGATGAAAGACTATGTGCTTTTACAGTTAAATCTGGTTTTGGTATAATAAGGAGGTATTGGGAACATGAACCCAGCCTCCTGCTAGGCTCTTTTCTTTCAAACACTAATATTGCCTTTAAACTAAAAACATAGCAAATACCGTGACTGTGTTAAATCTAAATACTCTACCTCTCTATATAAAGCTCATAGTTGTACTAATTGTTCTAGCAGTCACTTCATACTATTCATTCATTTTGAACTAAAACCCCCTAAGAATTTTTCACATCAACCTCAACAAAGACTGTTTGTCTCAATTCTGTATTTAATCAAGTGACTTTTGAATCTGAATTTGAAAATTTGCATTTTCTTTATGAGTTTTATCTCTTTCATTTTGGCACACACCTTTCAAATGTTTTTTGAATTCTTATGTTGTCAAAGACATACCAGTTATTTTCATAGCTTTCTGGTTCCTAGAAATGTAATTACCATGCCATATTTTTCCCCTCATTCATTTTAAAATTGAGTTTCTGCTGAATGTCAAACTCTTTGCTAGACGTCAGGGGTACAGAGAGAAATCAAGTAACCTCTGACCTTAAGAGCCCCACAATCTTGTTGGAGAAAATATCTATTTTGCAAACATTGTGACAAATGCAATGACAGAGATAGGCTCAGTTGATTATGGAATTAAAAGGGTGATGTCTTGTGAGAGCGTGAAGACAGGGAAGTTGGAGGATGGTGTAGGGGGCAGAAGAGGCCTTACTACATGAGAGTAGGCTTCCTGGGAAAGGCAGTGCTTTCTCTTGTGTTCCTATTAATCAAGGGTATTGATCTGATTACAGGGTCCTGCAGACAAATACTGAGGAACTCTAAATCAGTGATTCTTGAAATGTGATCTCCAGGCACATTAGCACCATGTGGAGATGTGTAGAAATGCACATTCTTGGGCCTCATCCCAGATGTGCTGTATCTGAAACTCCGGAGTAGGATGCAGAAATCCGTTTCAGCATGGCCCCCCAGGCGACTCTGCCACCCACTCACGTCTGAGCACTGCTGCTCTAAATGCCAGTCCTTTAATTAGCATCTCATGGTGGTCAGTCACGCCTGTGGTAGCAATGGAGAAGTAGAGACACCTGAAGATGAAGTCAAAGGCAAAGCTCAGCCACTCACTAGTCTGTTTGGAGCAAATTACTTAACCTTACCATTCAGACTACTGATTGATCACATCTTCCTCAGATTACTATAAAAATAAAATGAAAATATATGTTTGCAAGTACCTAGCCCATTACCTAGAGTAGGAACCTTTTGTTTGTTTCACAACAGACTAATGAGTTTACCTGTGTTGATACTATGAAAAAGCCATAGAAGGCTCTGAAGAATATAGAAATATGTGAATGTTTTCCTCTGGATAAGTAGACATGGGAGTTATCTTCAACATTTGGAAAGCAGTACTTTAATCCATCTTAAGATGGATTTTCACTTATCAATTTAAAGGGAAATAATTGATAAAAGGAAGATTCAATTCAGTACAGCAAGAAATAGTCTAACAATGGAAAGGATCAGGGCAGACGGGTGGAGAGTCACTGCAGTTTTCCACATAAGAAGATATTTTTACTTTGGCGGGAGAAACCACCATATACCTTCCCAAGCGAGCATCAGTATCTAATTCTGTATGATTGTTACCTTTAGCAGGTTATTCTGCGTGGTTTCTGAAGATTCCCAAATACTTCACAGCAAGAGGCAATGGCTCTCCGACTGAATATGCTTCTGCACTCTGCAAATAAGAAAATTTTTACAAATGAGTCATCACATCCATATTGTCTGTATGTCACAAATATAAATACTTTCTGTATTTCCTGAAAATCTTCATGACCCATTTTATTTGTGGCATCCTACTAGCTAATGCTCCAAGTTTACACAATTATACTTTGTGTCCCATTCTCTTCTGGGTTTACAAAAGAGGAAATAAATGTGTAAATAAGCTACCCTTATTAAAATTTATTTACTTACCTATTTTATGTCTTAGATGTTGAAACATGCATCATTTTAAAATAATATATTTTCTGTTAATATTCTTTTGCATGATAGAGTCTTTATTCTTTGCTAAAATGAGGTAAATGCATTTTTTAAAAAATCTGAGAAAGGCCTGGGATCTATAAAAAGGGGACATTTCCAATGAGATTAAATTTTACTGTTCACAGAACTACATCAAAGCAATTAAAAAAGAGTGAGTTAAATATAGCTTTCCCCTGACAGAGATGCTGCCCTTAGTAGGACACATTGCCCTATTCTGTAACCAAATACACTGCCCCAGTTTACTTTAATTCTAGCTAAATCTGTACACCCTCCAGAGTGGTATCCTTGAGAAGTTAAGCACCACAGTTATTTAAATCAATGATAGAGTGAATAGCAATCATGGGGCTCTCCAGGTGCAAGTGACCGGCAGATCTGCATACCAGGTTCAAGCAGACTGTACACATTGGCCTTATAGGCAACACCCAGGACAACATTGTGACACCAGATATTGTAAGGGTCTCTGATCAGAGGCCATCTCTTCTAACAATTACTTACTGTGCTAGCACAAGGCATGCTCCCCAAGTTAAACAATGGTACTAAAATTATGATGGAGCTATCTGCCATATTAGGTGAGTTTCTTAAGACCAAGAACCTTGATTTACCCATTTCTATATCCCCTAGAACTTGGCAAACACTGAATGTTTGTAATGTGAGTGATTAACAAATAAATAAATGAGTTAATCTGTGGGAGTTGACATCTCCAGATTGTCACTTTCTCCCTTTGATGCATTGCTTATCACGTGGACTCCTTGTGCTTTAAAATAACCGCCAGGGGTTGCTGTTTTATATTTTTTAACTTGCAATGTCTTCAGCATACTTTTTAAAAACCCTAACACACTTCTGCAAATTGTATTTTTCAAAGACGTCCACAGTAATATATACCATTTCACATAATCTTCTTACAGGTGACATTGACTTTCCTGCCATTGAGCAGTGAGGTCTATGCCCCTCCTTTGAACCTGAATAGACTTGCCTTAACCATTGGAGTATGGTGGAAGCAACGCTGAGTCACTGGAGCATAAAAATACCTTGTTCTATTAGTAGGCTCGCTCTTGACACCCAGCCACCATGCTATGAGAAAGCCAAGCAACCATATGGAAAAGCCCCTTGTAGGTATTCTAGCCAAAAGCCTCAGATGAGGCCCCAGCCAATAGTCAGCATTAACAGCGAGATATGTGAGCAAGGAGTCCTCGGATGATTCCAGCCCTCAGCCTTCAAGTCTTCTTGGTCTTCAAGCCACTCCAGCTGATGAAAGCAAGGAACAGAGACAAACTGTCCCTACTAAACCCAGCCCAAATTGCAGATTCATAAAAATGATAAATGATTGTTCTTGATTCACATCACTGCAATGGAGATGATTTGTTGCAAAGCAATAGATAATTGGAACACATACATACCAATAAGTGGCTAATAACTGTACAGTTCAGTTATCACTAAATGAGCACACCTGTGTAATCATCATCTAGTTCCAGAAATAAAGCATTAGTAGTATCCCAGAAGCCTGTCCAGATCTCTTCCTGTTGTAACCACCCCCCAAAGGTAACCATTATCCTGATTTCTAATACCAGAGATTAGTTTGGAATATTTTGAATTCTATATTAATGGACTCACACAATAGGTACCCTTTTGTGACCAATTTCTTTATCTCAATATTATGTTTGTGTAATTAATCCATATTGTTGCAAAATCTGTAGTTTATTCAATTCAATTGCTAGGTACTACTGTATGAACATACAATACTTTCTCTGTTCTACTGTTGATGAATATTTGGGGTTTTAACAAATGATACTACTGTTAGTATTCTTGTGCATGTCTTTTGGTGTACATATTCGTCGTATATTTGGGGGTGTTATGCCTAGGAATGGAAATTCTGATTCATAAAATATACAAATGTTTGTTTTTACTGATAATACCAAACTATTTTCCAAAGTAACTGCACCAATTTACACTCCTATCAACAATGTACAATGTTCTTCCCCAGCACTTTGTAATTGGAGTCATTCCGCTGGACAATATTAATGTGCATTTCCTTGATGTTTAATGAAGTTGAGCCCTCTTTATGTTTGTTAGCTATGTGTGTATTTTCTTCTGTAAACTACTTGTTCAAGTCTTTTGCCAATTTTTATATTGGGTGATCTTGTCATTTTCTTATATGTTTAAGAATGCATTATATTCTACAAGTCTACAAGAGACGTGTCAACTGCTAACTCCCCTCAAAGACTATTAAATTAACCTAATGATCAAGCAAAACCAAATTTCTTAACCTACTGTTGTGATGAACAGCATCAGTTTGACACTCTTCAGTCTCAGAAAAGGGAAGACAAGAGTGGATATCCATGGAATTTTTTAAAATCTAAAACCAAATGATTTATGAATCTTTCAGTACAGACATCTGATTGGGCCTGGGAAAAATTCATAATAAATTAGTATAGGATTGAGGGACCACAAAGCAAGGGTCATAAAGTGAGTCTTCATAAACAAACAGTTGTTGTATGAGATTTTCCACTACGTAAGCAAACTATTGTCCTGAGAAGGGGGCAGTTTTTCTAGATGAGAAATCTACTCTTTGGACACATTAGTTTTCATGAATTTCCTGAAGCAAGTAGTGAAGTTATTTATTGTTTTCAGTCTTATCTTTCTTGGCAAAACTTTCCAGAACAAATTGTAAGTGGTCTGTTTCCAGTCCTGAGAACTAAGCTCTGTAGATGCAGGTGGTTCCAGTTGTCAGACCCTGTGTCACAGACATTTTGCAAATATTGTCACTCCTTTGTCGCTTTAGAGTGACCATCCTGATTTGTCTAGGACTCTTCCAGTTTTAGCACTAAAAATTTATGTTGCAAGAAAGCCCTTAGTCCTGGGCAAACTGGGATGGTTGGCCACCCCACTTGCTTTGTTTTTCTTAAATGTATCTTTCGACAGACAAAAGTTCTTAAACTTATTGTAGTGCAGCTTAACAGATTTTCTTAGGATTAGTGCTTTTTGGAGTCCTGTTAAGAAATCTCCTAGACAAGTTTTTACATATAGCCTAGATTTAATAAACATATAATGTAAACTTTTATAGGAGTTTGATAGTTCAAATGGATTTCCTATGCTTAAAAGTCCTTGTATATATTAATTTTGAAAATGATACTTCAGTATCAAAAGCTAAGCTACTTAAAGAATCCATTAAGTCTTTTTTATATTGTTATTAAATATAATGAAAGAATGAGCAAATTTTGATAAATGATGGTAGAAATTTCATGAAAAGATTATGCTATTAATGATCAAGCTTCATGACCCATAGTAAATGAAAAAATATATATCTGAGGGTTTTCTGTCTTTTTTTTCCCCAAATAATGCTGAAACTAGAGCCTAATGTCACAAATATCACAAGCTGCTGGTAGCATTACATTTTTTGACAGAATACTTGCTAGTCACTTTCTCATTTCTTTTTCTTTCTTTCTTTCTTTTTTTTTTTTTTTTTGTTGTTGTTGTTGTTGTTGAGACAGGGTCTCACTCTGTTGCCCAGACTGAAGCGCAGTGGCATGGAAACAGCTCTACAACTTCAACCTGGGCTCAAGGGATCTTCCCATCTCTGCATGGCTGGAATCACAAGTGTTCACCACCATGCCCAGCTAATTTTTTTTTTTTTTTTTTTGTGGAGACGGAGCCTTGCCATGTTGCCCTGACCCATCTCAAACTCCTGGGCTCAAGTAATCCTCCTGCCTTGGCTTTCCCAAAGTGCTAGGATTACAGGCATGAGCCACCGTACTGGTCTTCTTTCTCAAAGTTAATGTCCTCAACAAGATGGATCCACCTCATCTCTATCTATTCCAGTCTAGATACCCTACAAAATGCTCATCATCTGACTAAAACAATTACGACAGGACTCACTCTTGATCTTTTTCATACCAGCTCAATAATTTCATCGCAGTCCTTATCAGTTGAACCTGTGTTTGGGCATTTATGTCATTACTATGTATAAGGCACTGTACTAAACACCATTAGAGAGACAAAGACATATAAACAGCAGTCTTTGCCAGGCATTTCTCCTCTTAACACTTTGTAGTCTAAGTTTCAGAAGTCTACACATTCTATGAGTTTTCTCAAACCACTTATCACCTTTGCTGCCTTTACCTTCATCATAATGCCAAGCCTTATATCTCCTTATTAATGTTCTTTGATGTGAGTTCAGTCATTCCAAAAGTAAAGTGCCGTAGTCCTACACTAGATGGAAACTAAGACATTGTTGATTCAATTACTTAATGTATTAATCTTTCCACAGATAACCATATACCTTTTATCTTGTCTCATATTTCTTATAACTTCCTGAATTTTTCATTTTATCCTTAAGATACTTAAATATTTAAAACCTACTTTATATTTCCAGAGTTGGCCACAATGGAGTAAGCGCACCCCTACTTGTTTTTTCCAATGATTATACCTAAAAATTCTGGTCAAAATTTTAAAAATCAAAATCTGAGAACTCTGAAAAGATGGATTGGAGAGGTATGCCAAAACCTGAAGAATGAACCATAACAGGCATGATTTTTCTGGTTTTATTTTTCATTTTTTACCTCCTGACTCTAACCCAATAGAACCCGAGCCACAGAACTGCACTAAAGCAATAGAAGAATAGTTCAGATACCTTAAACCAGTTTTTCTAGCCAGGAGAACTGACAGAAATGGGTCCTGTGATCCAATGAATGTAGGGGAATCCTCATTGTTTTCTTCCCTTTCTTTTCTCGCAACTTTGCCCCAAAGGCAGCCCCACTCAAGCAGAACTATGTAGCAACACGAGCATGTAAAATGCTAAGATAGACTTTTTTTTCTATCCAAGTGATATGGAAAGAGGAAAAATTACATGGCTGTATTTGCCCTTTTAAACTAGAGACACATATCCCTCATCAAATTTTGAAAAAGACTGTGTTATTTCTTCCAAAATTTTCTGTCATCTGTTTCTCTATTATTTTCTGAAACTATTTTTAAGTAGATATTGAGCTTCCTGGCTTGGTCTTCTAGTATATACTATTTGCTCATTTATTTCCCAATGGTGTAGGTTTTTTATATTGTTTTTGTTTTGTTTTGTTACGCGCTAGAAAATTTCCTTGATTTTTTTTTCAACCCTTAAATTTATTTGGGTTTTTTTCTTTCATTTATCATTTTTTGCTTTCCCAAGTGTTATTTTTTATATTTTCTAATTATTTACATTTTGTTTTTGTTGAGTGTCCTATTTTTGCATTATCAATGCAAGCTTCTCAAATAACTCTAGAATACTAATTAGTGTTTTATTATTAAATATTTTCTTTTAATTTTTAGAAATTTCCTATTAGTTGGATTTTCTATTTCCTCTGTGGTTATTTTTTTTTTCTCCTCTTTCTATATTTGCCTCACTCTTTCACATTTTATACTTGATTCGACTAGTCTAGGGATGACCATTTGTATTCTTCGGAATCACAGATTGGCAGATTTTGCTTTATGGTGTGAGAGCAGAAAACTGGCCATCATGCTGTAGAGTCTCTGAATCACCAACATGGAAATCAAAGCTTCTAAAGCTGCCCTGCCTCTGCAGAGTGCAGATGATTATATTTCTTCAGAAAAGTGACTTTGCTATTTTTTGGCTTCAATTATAGGGTAAACCTGATGATAGATATTATGCATGAAGAAAGTTAGAAAAAAGGATAGGGCCATTAACTTTTTTTTTTTTATACAGATTTCAATTAATGACCTTCTCTATTAGTTACCTGTTGCTGCCATACTAAATCAGCAAATATACTCAGTAACTTAAAATAACACAGTCATATGATCTCACAGTTTCTGTAGGTCAGAAGTCCATGGGGCCTCAGCAGGGTCCTCTGCTGATGGACTCATAAGGCTGCAATCCAGGTGTTGGCAGAGCTGCATTCCTTACTGGGCACTTTGGAGAGAATCCACTTTCAACCGACCTCATGGAGTTTGTTGGCCGAGTTCAGTTTATTGTGGTTGCAGGAATGAGACCCACATTTCCTTGCTGGCTGTCAGTTGAGGCAGGTTTTTCCTCTTCTATTATACCTGCATTTCTCCCCATGCTTTCCATGTGGTCCTCTGCAGCCACAGCAGGTTGAGTCTCTTTCATGCTTCAAATCTCTCTGACTTTTCCTTCTGTTTTATCCCTCTGACTTCATCCAGAGAAAGTTCTTTGCTTTTAAGGTCTCCTGTGATTAGACTGGGTCCACCCAGATAATCCAGGATAACTTTCCTGTCTTAAGGTCTGTAAATTTAATTGTATCTGTGAAGTCACTTTAGCCATGTGATGTAAAATATTCACAGGTCCTAGGAGTTAGGGTATGGATAATTTTTGAAGGGACCACTCTGACTACCACATCCACCTTTTAGTCCCATCTCTTGTTTCTATATTCTATTATTATTGAAATGTCATAGTCCTAGCCAACTACAGAAATTTGCAAGGTAGACAGATCAGCTGGCCTCAATTTCAGCCCACTCCATACATGTTCTGGGTAATAATTACAAAGGAACTGGAATTAGACTACTTACCAGTAACATGAGATGTTAAAAGTTATGGAAGAATGCCTCCAGAATTTTGAAGGAAAATTATTTTCAATCTAGAATTCTATACCTAAAAAACTATCAACCAAATGTGACTGCAGAATAAAGAATATTTCTAAACAACCAAGAACTGAAAACTATGTCTCACATATCCTCTTTTATAATATTACTTGAAAATGTGCCCCAGCCAATAAAGAGGTAAATCAAACAAGAAAAAGACATAAGATCCAGGAAATATCAGCCAATGCAGGAGATTAATTTTTAAAATCCCAGAAAATTGGTTGTTCAATGAGCATAAGAGAGCAATCAATTCATATTGGAGTTAGAATATGAAAGTGTCCAAGAAAGATATCCAGGAAATAGGGATTTCATAGACATGATACTATCCTTGAGAAGTTTTAACAATTGAAGAATGCAATAATGATAGAAAATAAAATAAAAATATGTAAGGCAAGTAGTAGTCCCAGGGAAAACAAAAAGTTGTGTCAGAAAGGAAACTTAATCAGAGTTTGATTCTTGGCAGTCAAATGAACAATATTTAATAGTCATGGTACAAATATTGTGTATATTTTAAAAGTTTATAATTATTCGATATAAAAGTATTAAAAAATAGTTATAGTTAGGGAACTGAATACAAATAAAAATAACACCGATGTTACAAAAGCAATTGCATAAGTTGAGAGTTGGAGATAGGGAAGGAGAGATATCAGGAAGGGAAAAGACACCAACAATCTTATTTTACAAACTGGGGAGTCCAAAGGCACTACCCACAATTAATAGAACAGAAAATAGAGCTATTAATAGTTGTATATTATTTACAGTTACAAATTTCATTAATAGAGAACTAAAAGCTAAATATATAGAAAGGGACAAAGGTGAAGTGAAAATGAATTATATTCTTCTCTAGCATAGATAAAAATCATTAGATAAGGTCTAATATTAATACATTATTTTTAAGGTATGTAGTGTTAAGAGCAAGGGTCAGCAAACAATGGCTTGCAGGCCAAATCCAACTCATGACCTGTTTTTGTATGCCTGGTGAACTAAGAATGCTTTCCTTTATCTTTAAAGAGTGGTCAAAACAGAAGAACGTGTGACAGAGACTATATGTGGCCCATAAAGCCTAAACTATTTGCTATTTAGCCATTTAGAGAGAAAAAAAGTCAAATAGTGATTTAGAGACCCCTCCTGGGGTCTTCTGTGCTTAAACACACCTTGCTGCGTATGCTAGAAATGCAGCAGCCTTAAATAATGAAGTAATATTTCCCACAGGTCAGAGAGCAGGCTTGTCTACTGTTCATAATGAAACAGTGGACTCCCTAAGCTCAATGATCCTGCCGTGTCACACAATTCACTGCATGTGCGGCTGACATTTGTTCGGACTTTCCTTGTCATCCCATGGGATTTGAGAGGACAAAGGGAACTAACACAAACAAGATGATGCACATGTTACTTGCTGTGCTGTCAGTAATGCATCATTTTTCACTGACCTAGGAGCATCACTGGAACAGTAACAGACTAAGTTATTCACTTATCAGCAATGTAAATTCAAGTATCAGAGGCTGAGGTGGGAGGATCGCTTGAGCCCAGGAGTTTGAGACCAGCCTGGGCAACATAGTGAGACCTTGTCTCTACAAAAATTGTTTTAAACATAAAACAAAATATTAAATTCAAGTCCCAGACCCTGATTGAGACAGCTATAAAAATAACTGAAAACAGAAACAAGTAAGTGTTCATCTTTGCAGTGGAGAGAGAGTGGAGGCCAGTCAGGGAATCATTACTTTTCACACAAGGCTTTCTTAGTATTTGATTTTTAAAATATATATGCACATATTACTTTGATTATACATTTGTATAGTAAGATACTCCCACATATCACCACTGTAAATTGAATCTGGCCAGATTCGAAACTATCTTTGACAAGTACAAAGCAGCAGATGTGACAAGTGTAACTTTTAAACTTGGACCTTAAGAGATCTTCAGCCTCTACCCAGAATTCTTAATATTCAAATCCAGCCATGGTGTTGTGAGAAGGCCAAGATATATGGAAAACCACATGGAGGAACAGAGAGGCATCTTGGTCAAGAGCCCCAACTGAACTCCTAGCCGACTGCTAACCAAGTGCTCTTGACAGTCCTGCCTACTTGAGTACTCAGTTGTCTTCAGCCCCTAACAACTCTTCACGAATGAGAGGAACTGCACAGCTGATCCCAATCCGTCCACACTTATGCACAATAATAAATCATTATTGTTCTTTAAGCTGCTAAATTTTGGAGTGGCTTTTTATGTAGCAAGAGATAGCCAGAATAGTATACATTTAATGTATTTAACCCACGTGATAGATTAAAGGTATATGCATTAACATATCATCCTTGGATTGTTTATCCAAATACCTTATTTCTAACCTTTTATATCTTTTGACCATTGACTGGTCATACAGAAATTATTTTTTCTTACTAGTAGTCATGAGTGAGTGAGGCGTATGGCTTGTCTCTTTTCAACACAATGTATTGCTTTCCTAGAAACAGATCTGCCACATGTGCACCACTATTAGAAAATTTGCTTTTGAGGGACAAAAATAACTACAGTTTACTCTAACGTGCCTTATTAGGAATGTTTATGTTGTTATCATCTTACCAAGGACCTTTACATAAGCTATTTTTATCCTAATTGTTTTGATGCATTTTGATACATACATACACACAATTTTTAAAAACTTCTATTACCTACAAAGAGTACATGCTTAGTTACCAGACAAATGCTAAGATGATCTCCAGATGTGTACCCTATGCCATCTAGTGACCTTTAAAGCTATGCTTTGCACCTTCTCATTCACATGCAATACGCTGACTTTATGAGTTAGGACCCTGTATTTCAGTTGTAATCACGGCCCCCAAGTCTTTCACCTCAAACAGCCTTACCTCCACTAAGCCTGTTCTTTGCTTTCATTGCTTTTGCAGGCTTCTTTCTCCTTTATATTCCCCCAACCATTAACCTTTTCTCTTAGTATTTGCATGACTCCTGTCTTGTCTGTCCACGATCAACCGTTTCAGCAAATCTACACAAGCATCACCAGGCCTCTTGATTCTCTGCAGTGTTAATACCTATGCCATCTGAGCATGAATAGAGAAAATCACTGGTGATTTGTTGGATTATGCCTTATTCCAGCTTCAACTGAGACCTCACTGCTACTGAGCAATGATTTCTCATCTTGTGTCAGTTCCATTACATATTTCTCTAATAGCTGCTTAAAACCTTTACCTTTCCTCTTGCATCCCCAGCTTACCTGAAGCCCATCTGATTCTCAGTCCATGATCTCATCTCTTGTTATCCAGCCTCCATTATTCTTTTGCTAATATTTGGAAATAGTATCTCTTCTCTCTTCCAAAGTCAAATTATTCAAATGTAAATCCCTAATTATTATTTCTTTTGTAAGGACCTCTCCATTAATTTCTTTTAAAGGACCTACCAACACATTGGATGGCCTTTCATAGACTTGTGGCCTTTGTATGGCTCTCATGGCCTTCCTCCTGGACTTCTGTAATAATATATTAAAATTCATGTTTCCATAGGCCTTATTAGGGTCCCATTAGTAATATTAAGTCAAGTTTCTCTAGCTTGAAAGCCTGCCACTCTGCTTCATTATTTCCCAGTGTTCACTGGGTTTCTTTCTAGATTTAGGAAACTTACTCTGATCTCACGCTCTACTTATGTAGAGTGTTTCTCACTCTACTTATGTGGGTTTATAGCTTTATATTTTATTATTGTTTTCATGGAGCCAATAGGAAAAAGAGATCAATGTATGTGGTGATCTGCCATCCTGAATTGGAATTCATTTTTTTATTTTTTACAATACGCTTGTCTCATTTGCCTACATAGTATACTCATAAAAATCTCTGAGGTCACCAGTTTAAGGATATAATTCCTTTTGCATTATTGAAATTTTTCCGTTTTTCCCAATGCATTTTTTTTCATCCAGTCTCTCTTGTGTTGCAGGCTTTCCTCAAATATCTATGATCTTTCGTTGCTTGTTTATATATTTAATAATAAGACAATAGAAAGGCTGACTAGGTGCTGTATGTGAGATAAGCTTGCTGGCTGGCAACTTTGCTTTAAATTGAGTGAGAATAAAGCCAGTCATTATGCTGGGGATCTCTTCTTTAAATCTATAGCACCTATAGGACCCTAGAGGTAGATTAGAGGCCTCTTTGACTACAGTAGCCTTCAAGGATATTCTAGGCTATGGCTTCCTTCACTTGGTTCAGTAGTCACTATCCCTTCCTCAGCTTTCTGACTTCCACAGATTTTGTTAAATGTTATGTCCACTGATGATCCCTTCTATAGTTCATTATTTCTGTTGGAAACTATGTCACTTTTATGTCATTTTTTAGTTGGTTGCCTTCTTTAATGTCATTCCTGTTTCTGTAATTAGGTCATGGGAGGAAGAGTTGATAAACTTGTCTTTAGTCTGACATTGAAAACTTAAATCCATTTTTAAGTTTTTGTGATTGATTTTTTGATACGTGAATCTCACAACACCTCTGCTTCTTCTCTCTCCTACCAATCATTAGCCCTAGAATTTCCCTGATTTCTGATTATTAGCATATTAAAGAGCAATGAAATAACTGATCTTAGTATTAACAGATTAATGTAGTTCAGTCTTAGCTTACTGTGCACAGTGATTTATTCCTGGAGTGCTGAGAATACAGGAAGATTTCCTGTTCTTTAATATCCCTATTCACAAGGGGTCTTAGCATCTTGTTTCCCAGCAACAGTAATCTGAGGCTGTATTGACCTTTTCTAGCAATTTTATTTACTTTTACCTCCCTTGAAGTACCTACAACCTTAACCCTTTGTTCTCATTAGATCTTAGTAACCCCAATATCTTAAACAGTATTCTAACCCTTCTCACCTGCTTTTGTAAGTTTCAAGTGGTTATTTTCTACTCTAACATAGCCACGTATATCTAGATAGAAAAGAGGATGGCAAAGTCGTATTAATTTCCTAATGATGACAGATAATAGAAAACTAACTGGGACAAGCAATTCTGCTTCTTTTCTCTCTTACCTCCCAGGACTCTAATTAAAAGTCAAGGAAGTAACATTAAAAAAAGAAACACAGTTGAAGATATAAATCATGTAATTGTTTATAAATTTAGCACATATAATATTGTAATAGGCAATTTTTTCATAGTGGAGCTAATGCAGTCCCTACAAATTTGTAATGAAACACAATTCTTGGTCACATGTAGAGAATATTCAAACATGTATATTCCCCTGAATTGACATATAATATTGTTTGTTTCTTTATTTATGTTTGCAGATGAATGAAGATACAAATTACTCTGATAATAGGTTGCTGAAGTAGGAAAATTTTCTAGCACTCTGTTCATTTAGGTTTTACTACACTCTTATAACAAAGAAAAATCTTTCCATTTTATTGCTGTTACATCATTTAAAAATGACCTTGTTAGGATATTCAGTCTCTTTGTTAGCTGCTCATCATGAAATTTTGTATAAAAGTCAGAGAGTAGTGTGTGTGTGTGTGTGTGTATATATATATACACACACACATTTAACATTTTATATATATATATAAAATCTCAATGCATTTTTTGTTTTGATAATTTGTTACAGGTAACATCAGTCATTTTTGATCCTTAGCCTTATTTCATCAACACAGAGAGGAATATTGGAATCCTTAAGAATTGCAGTAATGCATTTTGACCCAAAGGCAGCTATCTTGGGTGTACAACAGCCAAAAAATAAAAATAAAGAAAAATGAACTAATTGTAGAGGTAGGTTTATTTTCATATAGCTGAGTTCTGGGTCAGGGACTCCCTCAAGGAGAAATAAATTAATTATTTTTATAACTGAACTTTCCATATATAATGTTTTATCATCACTTACAGCTGGACATAGATGCCACCAAAACACCCAAGCTGCTATTAAGTCTTGAGAATTTCCTTTTATTTTTAAAATTTTTTTAACATTTATTTACTTTTTTATTTATTTTGAGATGGAGTCTCGCTCTGTCACCCAGGCTAGGGTGCAGTGGCTTAATCTTGCCTCACTGAAACCTCTGCCTCCTGGGTTCAAGTAATTCTCCTGCCTCAGCCTCCCAAGTAGCTGGGATTACAAGTGCTCACCACCACACCAGGCTAATTTTTATATTTTTAGTAGAGATGGGGTTTCACCATGTTGGCCAGACTGGTCTTAAACTCCTGACCTCAAGTGATCTGCCTGCCTCAGCCTCCCAAAGTGCTGAGATTACAGGTGTGAGCCACCATGCCAGGCCAAGAATCTCCTTTCAAACACATGTTGCCAGAATAACTGGTTACCCAAATGCAAAAGAATGAAGTTGGACACCTATCTCATACTATATACATAAATTAATTCAAAATGGATCATCGGCGTAAACGTAAGACCTAAACTCTAGAACTCTTAGGAGAGAACATAGAATAAATTTTCATAACATTGGGATAAGCAATGGTTTCTTAGATAACAGTAAATGTACAAACAACAATAGAAAAGATATATATCATATTTCAACAAAATTAAACATTTTTATGCTTCAAAGGACACCAAGTAAACATACAACCCACAAATGGGAAGACAATTTTGCAATCATCTATCTGATAAGGGACTTGCATCATAAATAAAGAACTTTTAATTAACAATTAAAAAGTAATTAATAAATGAGAAAAGCACACGAATATACATTTTTCGAAAATATATACACAAGTGGCCAGAAAACCAATGAAAATATGTTCAACATCATTAGTCACTAGGGAAATGCAAATCAAAACCATTTTACCAACACTAGGATAATTAAAATAAAAACAAAAGGTAATAACAAGTGTTAGTGAGGATGTGGAGAAATTGGAACCCTCATACATTGCTGGTAGGAATGCAAAATAGTGCAGACACTTTAGTAAACACTTTGGTAAACAGTTCCTCAAAATCTTAAATATGCAGTTAGTATATGATCCAGTCCTAAGTTTATACCCAAGAGAAATGAAAGCATGTCCACTCAAAAATTTGTACACAAATGTTCGTAGCCACATTATTCATAATAGCCAAAAAGTGACAACAACCTAAATGTCCATCAAATAATAAATGTATCAACAAAATGTGGTGTATCCATACAATGGAAAATTATTTGGCAATAAAAAGGTATGAAGTAACAGTGGAAACTACAACATGGATGGACCTTGGGAACATTCTGCTGAGTAAAAGAAGCCACATACAAGAGGTGATATGTTGCATGACTCAATTTTTCAACTTCTTTTCTTTCCTTCTTTTCTTTTCTTTTTAGAGATAATGTCTCACTCTGTCACCCAGGCTTAGAGTGTGGTGACACAATCACAGCTCACTGCAGCCTCAACCTCCTGGACTCAAGTGATCCTTCCACCTCAGCTTCCCAAACAGCTGTGACCACAGCTGCATGCCACCATGCTGGCTAATGTTTTTACTTTTTTGTAGAGATGGGGGTCTCCCTATGTTGCCCAGGCTGCCCTGAACTCTTGGGCTCAAGCAATCCTCCCGCTTCAGCCTCCCAAAGTGCTAGGATTAGAAGTGTGAGCCACTGCACCCAGCCACTTTACTTTTATTAACTGTTCAGCATAGGCAAATTCATAGATACAGGAAGAAACCTCTGGTTTCCAGAGGTATAGGTAGTGGGCAGGGAATGGGGAGACATAAGGTGTCTCTTGAGGGTGATGAAACTATTCTAAAATTAGTGGTGATGGTTGCATCATTCTGTGAATACACTAAAAAACAGTGAGTCATACACGTTTTGAAAGATGAATTTTGTGGTATATGAATTATATCTCATTAAAGTAGTTAGGTTTCTTAAAAAAACTCAATTGTGGATTTTTTTAAAGAGTATTTCTACAATTATGTATTCATTGCGTATCCTTTCTATAAATGCTTAACCATCTAGCCAAGCTGCTAGGTGTTAAAATTGATATTTCAATTAAACATTAACTTATAAAAGATGAGGGGCTCGTGATGAGTTGTGGAATCACTAAATGCAAATTTTCCGAGGAAATTCCCAAGACATTCTTCATTGTCTCTTGAACCTTTTTATGCACTTTGAAATATTAAATGTGTTCAAAAGTGTAGGAGGGAGAATCCTGTGAAGAGGATTTGTTGAGATGTCACTGAAGAAAGCTCGACTTTGAGCCCTCTCCTCTTACTCATGAGAAAGGTGGAGGATGCCACAAATCTGGTGAGGGGGAGTCCATGGGGCTACTTGGAATACCTATGTGACTACCTAACATGAAAGGCAGGAGAGACCAGGATCTGACACCTATCCAGGAAATTTAGACAGTGAGAGCCAAATAATACTTAGATGGAAGTCAGGAGAAGAGGAAAGGACTCCTATAATTTGTTGGGGGATAGTGGGGAATCAGTGCTTCCCTCAACAGAGAGGGGTGCCACACGGTAGAGCAGATTCCAGATCACTCTGGGCTCTTTCCAAAAGCAGAGCTTGCAGGTGCAGAAGAGGCCCAGAAGCAAGAAGCTGTGGATAAATGGCTGTGGAAGAAACTGCAAATCTACCCAGAACAGGATGCATCTACCTGGGCCAAGAGGATTGCTGGGAAGAAAGAATGAGACCCAGGAGGCACACTCTTTCAGCCTCTGAAAAATGTTTTTCACAAGAGAAAGGGCCAGCGATAAACTTCTGCCAGCCCCAGAGGGCAAGAAGTCAAATTACTCTGATCCAGTAAAACCTAGACCCTGCCCACTTATTTCTTCCTCTCTTCTCCCTGCTACTTCTCCACTCCAAAGGGTTTAGAAACTAGTTAGCAAGAGGGAGCCATGAGGCAGGAAAAACAAATAAGAAATTAACTCCATCCCACCACTTTTCTACTGGAATCTTCCAGGCCAAAGTAAACCCCACCTGTCAAAAGGAGTTTACCTATTAAATAACATTTGGAGTTTTGATTACTATTTTCCAAAGATAAGCCTAATTCTTGTACTGAAAACATTTGCAATTTAAAATGACTGTAGAACTGTCTGTTATCTAAGTGTGGGCACAAATAACATGAGATTAGTTTAATACATTTATTTGTCTTGCTCTAAAATTTAAAACTACTTTTGTACTTTAATGTAAAACATTCTCTTCTCCAATGTATGGCTTTAGAGCATCTATAAGATATTTTTTCCAAAACAGTCTTAGAGCTGAAAGACACATTGGTGATAGTACCATCCACAGCTCAGGACCCAGGTCCAAGAGGTGGAATGGCTATTTCAAATATGTGAAAGAGACCATTCTTCTTGACTCCTAACTTAGGACTTTCTCTTTATAAAATCAAATTTCAATTTTTTTACAGAATTTGTTCTGTGCAGAATCTAGTACAGCATATATATGCTTTAAATGGGCTTGTTTCATTAGGACAATTACATCTGTAGGACGCATGGCCTATAGAGGCTGACAGACGATATCATGGGTTGATGGACTCCACTTTATGAAACTCGTGTATTTTAAGGTTTTCTCACATCAAATTATGTCTACAAGGCTTTTAATATATTTTCTTTTCTCTTTTTAACATAATAATTATGTGGTGCAGCATAATTGGGAAAGAAAATGACATCAGCTCAATCCTCAAAGGTTTTAGGATGATAACATTCAGATTTATGGGCATTTTTAGTTCTTTTTGATTGCAGAGTTCAAAAAGTTTGATACACCTTTTTGTGGTGATAGAACCATAAATTATCATTGACTTAATGACTGCCTACAGTTGCAATGACAGTATCTTATGGTAGCAATAAACTATGTTTACCACAGTTATTCAAATGCAGGATTATATCTATGGAGTAAATTGGACGGGTTGCCCTACCAGCTGCACGAGGTGGTGCTAAGTGTAATTTTACCCTGGAGGCGGGGGCTGATTCAGACTTCTGAAAAAACAGTGGAAAGCAGACAGTTGTTTCTTTAAGCATACAGTTAAAGCTCAACTTTTGTGAAGGCCAGTCCTCAAAACAGTCTTTTGGTGTGGTATGAAGAGTTTCCCTAATTTGATGTATAAAACAAAAATATAGTAGCATGCAGGATTGGTTCAGTATTTATATAACAGAGTAGTGTGGTCCAGCTATAAACAGAAAATCATAAATAAATGGCCTCTATAAACCGAAATTTATTAAATAACCCAGGCAAATACATAAAAGCTCTTTGCCTGTAGAAACAAATCCTTCTAACACAGCAGTAACATTTCCACCCGCTGCTGAATCACCAGAAAGTTTTAACATCCATTTTTCTGGGATTGCTTAAAAAGCTGAGCAGGTGCCAGCCAACAATTCTGCTATTGGGAGAACATACAGAGGCAAACTGAGTCATCCGTTAATAGTTGTGAAGAGTTTCTTGTGAGCACTGACAGTTTTCTAAACCAGCGGGCGACCTCGATACTCACAAAGAGAGATTTTAGAGAATCCAGATAGAAATTCCCAGTCCAATAACTGGAGTTTACCCAGATAGCTAAGCAATTTCAGGAGCTTCTGCCTTTCCACTCTTTCTAGCAGAAAGCATATTTGCTAGGTAACTGAAGAGCCAAAAATGGCCTGAGTTGCCCATTTGGGGAATTCAGTAGAAGATGTGCACATTTTTCTATTTCTCGACTCACATTATTTACATATGTATGTGTAAGCTAAGGTGGGAAAGATGTGTGCAAAGGGTGTGATATAAATGGCTGAACCCACTGCTTCTTTATCTCTGGCTTGGTTATAAAAAAATCATTATAAGACTTTCCTTAAAGGGAGCATTTTTGAATTCCAAACAGAATTTCCAAAACTGGAGAGTATGCTGTCTGTGGAGGATTCTAAGGAACAATGCATATTAAAATGCTTCTAAAGGGAAAGGGAAAAAAATGTTATCCTGGGCAATTTGGTCTACATTTAAATCTTAAACTGACCCAGCAGACTCTCCTTAAGCCCCTCAAATGATAAGAATTGTTATTTAATTGCTCTGACAGTTAATTAACATCCAAACAAGTACAGCAATAAACTAAGACATACTGTTCATTGAGAATCTATAAATAGACAAATAATTATACGATTAGGCATCACTGTCTTTGAGACTTAATAATGATAGAACTTAGGTTATTACTCTATTTAAAACCACCATAGTGAGGTGGCCCTAAAATCTATCCCTTTCTTTTACAGGTTTAAGATGCCTGGATTATGGACAACCAATGGCATTCAAAGTTGAAAGTGCACTAATTAATGGCACATAGGGTTTAGATTTTGTGACTATGACTGATCATTTCTTGTCATCTAAATGCACTTTAAAATGTCTTGACCTATTTTTCCAGTTTTAGTGCACATTCTTCAAAAGACATATTTTATTTCTACAAGCAGAAGTGTTGTGAGCCATGGGATTCTAAGAAAGTTACTATTTTCACTGTTGCCAGAACTTCAGGCAGATTGGTCATAGAATTGACACATAGACCTTCTGTGACCCCAATGCCTACTGCTAGGTAACAACACATCAGCGTCTTGGACAGCAACCAAAGCTGAAATTACAGCCATGTCTAACCTTTTCTCCTATTCCCATTCGAACTGGAAGACTATTGATTTGAATACTGGTTTTTAATGAAAACTCTTGAGTATCTGATAGCTATGAGAGTGAGTTTGCTATAAGCAGACCATATGAAAATAACTTGGGCATTCTTCCAGTGTAATGATTAGTACATGTTGAGAGTAAACAATTATTAATTCCCCTCAATATATATGCATATTTGCTCTTTTCTGGACAGTTTTTAAATTGTTAATTTCAGTAAGATGGAAATATAACTTAATTTTACTTATTTTTATTTGGGGGTGGCCACTGCCAGATGCAAAATGGTCTTTCTCCACTCACAAATAAGTAAGTGCCTTGCCTTGTCATGATGTAAATAAATGAACTCATGCTCTTGTCTAAGATTCACATTCTTCTCCTTTCCAAGCTTCATGGACATGGTGTACAGGTAGACTAGCTCCTGGCTGTGAGAAGATTTCTATGCCCTGAAGAAACAGCAATAAGGGCAGTTTTAAAATAGCACATTCATTCAAAGTGTTAATCAACTACCACTTCAGTAATATTTGTGGAACTCCAGCAAGGTAGATAGCATCACCATCTACTTACCCCTTTGCAGCTGAGGAAACCAAGAAAGCATGACTATACAACTCACCCAAGGTCAGCCCATGCAGCTGAGTCTATTTCCCCAGGTAGCACCACTGCACTTCCTGGAAGTATCAGCACACACAGTATCGCACTCTATTACTGGGCTCGCTGGATGTTCCGTGACCTATGCTAATGCTAAGCTAATACTCTGAAGAATATTTTCTTGTTTATAGGTGAGAAACTTATAGGAGTGGAGTAGGGAGGCAGAGACAGAAGTGTTGAGATAAGATTTATCTCTAAAATCTGAGCTTACGTATTCCACATAAAGAAATGTCATTTCTAAGGCTACTTATTTTGCTAATATTTCGTTGGTTTGTGGAATGTGCCAAAGTGCCATAATCCCTTTTTCCCTCAAGTGAAGTAATTACCTTGGGTTCTCATTTTGAAAACATAATGTTTCTTCCATAAGCTCATAAGCAAGTCCCTCATTTTTCTCCTTCTACCTTGGAGCCATTAATGTTCCAAAAAGAAATGACTTTGTTCAAAATAGCCAGAAACAAGTGTTCCTAATATTTTTTCATTCAAATTAATTTTAAATTACAAAAGTTAAAGAACTTGTAGCAGTCTGGGTCAGCTTTCAAGAAAATGCCATCAGGCTTGCACAATATGTCTAGTTCTTTAGTTCAATTCAGCTTCATCCTGCATCACAAAAATAATAACTTTGGATAATGCTGGAATAACAATGTCAAGGTTTCACAATGTGTCTTGATGGTAAACTCAGGTTTCTTGTGAGTGTGACATCATAACAGCATCTACACTTACAGGCAATTTTAAAACCAGGAGACCAAAATCACAGACATGAATCATAGCATCCTTGCTTATTTCTAAAATGTGTACATGAAGATGAGATAAATAGCATGTTGTAAAGGGATAATTGACTGGTAGTAATTCTCCTAAGTGAAGGGAAGAATGAGTCTTTAGATACCTAGTCTGTTACATTGTCCCACTCCTTTACTAATTAAACACTAACCCCATGATTCGAATGGGAGAAAACCTGAAACTGACTGGAGAATTTCTCGTCTATCCTTTAGCACCACAGTATCAAAGATATTTCATATTTATTCTGTGAGTACATTCCCTGTTATAGTCTTTTAATTACCTGTCACTATCTTTGTAACGATTGTAAATTAACAGGAAAAATGGTGCTTTCAAAAGTGATATTTAAAACCAATTGCCTCAGTGAAGATCCTGTGTAGGTAGTGGTTATTCAACTACAAAGGAGGTCACCAAAAAGCTCTATTTTATCTCTAACTCAAAGGCCCATCTTTAGTTTATAGTTGCTAACATCTAAAAATCACTTTTTTAACATACAAAAATACTTATTCCTGAAACTCCGTCTTTTCTTATTATGATGGTTAATTCAGTAAACCAGTGAAAGTAATGAGAACATAAGATGCTTTTCTTCTTTCCATTTTGCCAATAGTGAGATTTAAGACACAGCAAAGTGTCTGCTTTTAGACTGACTTCCTTCAAGGTCTCCAGATGGCCGCCACAGTTCTAGATATCCCATGCAGATGACCACGCCCCAAAGAAAATTTTAAAATCACTTTATTTTTTGCAATTAACTTCATGTATCATTTTCTAGTTTCACCCTAAAATGTCTTCCTATCTCGCTTTGCCTGGGTAAAGCTGACTTTCACTAGGGCATGTCTGCATTGTCCTGAGCAGCCGTGGAGAGTGACTGGGCGAGAACACAAAGTTCTCCCTCTCCCTAGAGACTAGCTTCTCAGATTCTATAGAATGCCTGCCTGGGGCTCATATGAGCAACAGGGTTCATGTCCTGGTTTAACCTTTGCTGCTTGACTTCTTTTGATATAATGTTTATTTCCAAAGTGCAGGTGCCTCCACTGTCATCAGTTCACCATCAAGAGCTGACCTACAGATGTCCAGAAGGGCTTGCTTCAGCAAGAGCAAAAAAGAAACACCTTTTTTTTTTTTTTTCTTTTTTTGCCAAATTTAAGGCTAGCCATCTATGTTACAAATCATGCTGCAAAAAGTAAAAAATTAAAAGCTCAGATTGAATCAACATTAAGGAGAGGTAAAGTTGGGTGGGTTTCCTGGTCTTTTCAAAATAAATGTGAGATTTTTAAAAGGATGAAAAATAAATGTTTTATGCTCCAGTGTATTTGACTCACTGACCTTGACCTTAAGAAATGTGAAAACAATCCTAATGTCCTAGAGCAATGGAACTTTAACATTAAATGGAAAAGCATGTACAGCAGTAATGGCAGCCCATAAAGCCCCCAGCATTAATGCTGCATAACTGGAGTAATGGGGAGTTTGAGTGAAAGGCAGTGGAAAATTATAAGATATTCAGAAATTATTAAAAGAGAGAGCCTTTATTGTAGGTCTTTTTATCAGTATCTGTTTACAAAAAGGCAAAACTATCCACAGCTATTTATCTATTTTCCCAATTTATGAAGCTTTGAAACATGATGGTCACTTTTACACTGTGTAATCCTCATAAAAAGAGCATTGTTGTCCACTATCACACATTTTTTTCTTAATGCAGACTCTTCAGGTGGTAAACAGCTTGCTCAGATTATACAACAAATCAATTTTTACTTAACAGACAGCAACTCAGATCCAAAACTCTTCTTTTCCTCAGGTCTCTTAACTACCTCATTTGATGAGGATACACAAGCAACCACTCAGAAATTGAGTCAAGCATTTTAAGATCACTTAATTATTTTAAGATTCCATTGAAAACTTGGCCTATTGCTTAAATCCTCTTGTGGACTTCCTCATTGCATCAGGTCAATTGAGTCAATCTTCAGATAGCTTCACACTTTTTTGTTTTGTTTTGCTTTGTTTTTTGAGATGGAGTCTCTTTCTGTTGTCCAGGCGAGAATGCAGTGGTATGATCTCGACTCACTGCAACCTCTGCCTCCTGGGTGCGAGTAATTCTCCTGCCTCAGCCTCCCAAGTAGCTGGGATACAGGACCCACCACCACACACGGCTAATTTTTTTTTTTTTTTTTTTGTAGAAACGGGATTTCACCATGTTGGCCAGGCTGGTCTTGAACTCCTGACCTCAGGTGATCCACTTGCCTCAGCCTCCCAAAGTGCTGGGATTACAGGCATGAGACACTGCAGCCAGCCACCTTCACTTTTCAAAGATGAATGTGTTATAATAGAAACTTCTAGTCTTCTACGGTACCTACCATAGAGAAAGTTGCCGTATATGAATTTAAAACAAAAAAAGCATGTGTTACTGTGTCAAGACTTTCAATAGAGAGCAAAACTTATTTGATACTAATCAATCACTTCTGAATCCTTGCCATAGCAAGTAAAATGTGAGGACAAATGAATACAGAATGGGTCCTGATTCATTAGTACTTAACTTAGATTAAGCTAAAGCAGACAAGAGGAGATAAATTTCTTATCAAACAGTTTTAGTGATGATGGAAGATTTAGACTCTATTTCAGCATCTTGCTTATTGAATTCCATATAGACAAATTTATCATTTTGAATCTCTGCAGTAAATTTTTTCTGCATTCAAATAAATAAGCTACAGGCAAAGAAATTCTCTCCTTTAATACTTTAATACCACATACAAATCTAGTTATCACATTAGATGAATCTTAGAACCTCCTTCCTTTTGTGAATTGAGAACTTACAGCTCTTGGAAGACCAAAATATCAATACTGAGAATAATCAAAGGGTGCATGTATAAGGATGGTGAGGGGAGGTTAACCTCAATAGATACAGAAGTAAACAAAGCTTGGCTTAATAAAGCAAATAGTTATTTTAAGCAGCATCAAATCTTTATAACAAGATCAGTAATGAAGAATATATAATGAAGCTTTTCAATAGAGTTCAAGGATTGAAATGAAATCTGAAAAACATGATATTTTAGATGCACACATCTATACAACACTGAAATTAAGATTAGGGATAGTAAGTGACATGGCAGGAATTTCCTTTTTTTATTTCACAATTTTTTTTTTAATTTCACAGATTTTTTGTTTAATTTCACAAGGATTAGTACATGAACCATTATTTCTCTGGCTTAGTCAAAAGTTTTCTGCACATCTTAGCTAAGAGAAATGGAAGGCAACACTTTTATATGGGTGAATATAGCAATAACCAAGAAATTCCTATTCTATGAGATGTGGCAATGATCATAATAAAATGTGACT
The DNA here is from genome assembly GCF_000951035.1 of Colobus angolensis palliatus. NCBI lineage: Eukaryota > Metazoa > Chordata > Mammalia > Primates > Cercopithecidae > Colobus > Colobus angolensis. Next base: position 6,908,822 of record NW_012114710.1, read on the forward strand.
AGTGTCCATGAGCAAGGTGAATAATTAATATATTCATTCATCGGGAACTTATATATAGTTCCCAATGAATGGGAAATTTTGGTATTAAAAAAATTTCTATAAAGGAAATTTTTTGGTACAAAAGAAAATTACTAGCTTAAATCGCATCCTGTGCTCTCAGGAAAAAGAAAAATACTATGAGTCATTTTTTTAGAGAATTATACTAGGTATCAGCTAGAGTACTCAAGACCTGTGAAATATACACATCATGTAAAATGTAAACACACCAACACTTACTAACATATAGCAATAGCACTAATATATTGAATAGACTTCAGTTTAAACATATTATTTTCATTAATTAAAGAAAAGAATACCTGATATCTCACATAGCTAGCTGCAAAATGCTGTAAAGATAGCAGAAGCTCAATAGAGATATTAATTAATCCAGTCAGCTAATGGTGATATCCTAACTACAAAAACTGTATCCAAGATTATAGAGTCCTCAACTGGCCTCTCTATCTTCAGTTTCACTGAAGTCCCACCCTCTAGACTGGAAAATAATCCTTCCAAAGATGAAATTTCTACTATGACACTCTATTTTTTAAGTGTTTATTGGCCCGCAAATAAGTTCCAACTTCCTTAGCATGTCTTCCTCACATGGCCCTTTATGATTTGGCTGTTATGTATCTAGACAGCCTTAGATCCTGATACTTCCACACTCATTCCCTACACTCCCAGAATGCTGGACAACCAGCAATTCCTTGAGTATACCTTGTAGTGCTGTTTCATGCTTTGATCTCTATAGCAGCCATCGTTGATACCCACCCATATCCTTTCAGCACTCACCGTTTCTGTGAACCCCCAACCACTGACTTTCACTTGCAACTCTTTGCTGAGGGCTTTCTCAAGTAACCAGAGCCAATGAGGCCCACACCTGTGGAAAATCTAAAATGGAGAAGAATTAACATCCATAGGAAGCAGCTCTCAACCAAAGAATGACTGGAACTGGTAAGCAACCCCAAGGAATAGCCACACTTTTTCCCAGGGTGCTCCCAAAGAACTGAGAGACCCAGTTGCTCACAAAAGTAATCTGCCAGAAAAGACACTCTTTACAGTCATTCTTCCCTTCCTTATCTCACTTCCCACTCCCCTACTACTGCTTCCTTCCAAGTAAACTGCAGTACTCAACTCTTTGCCTCAGAGTGTGCTTCTGAAGAGAATCTTGTCCAAGAGAGTCCCTTTACAAGTATCGTTCCCACTTCTGGAGAATATTTTTTCTTTCCTTCAAACCTACTTGGGAATTCTTCCCCATCCTTTAAAGCAAACCTTCTTATAATTTAACATCATACAAATCACCAGAGATCTTATTAAAATAGAGATCCTGATTTGGTATGTCTTGAATGGCATCTGAGATTCTGAAGTTCTAACAGGCTTCCAGAAAATGTGAATACCCCTAGTTTGAAAACCACACTTTGTGAGCAGCAAATGTTTAAGGCACAGTTCAAAAACCTGCTTCTTCGGGAGTCTTCCCTAAAACTTCTTCATTCTATCGTGATGATTAATTTTTCTTTTTTCCCTATGTTTATTACCGTGTGTGGTAATTCTTTATTTACAGGTCTATCTTCACGAGTTTGTTCCTTTAAGATGAGGATTGTCTTTTTCTTATCCATGTATCCACAATCACAAGCATATAGCCTGACATATTACCCATACCTGAGAAATGTTTGTGAACTGGCAAAATTAATGAACAAATTATAATTTTATGGCATGCTTCACCAAAAATTTTATATGTACACATATTGCATTCTGACACATTCAACTAATTAAGTCAACTGTGTTATAGATATAAATTGTATAAATTCTTCAGATTTCTGGTCTATTTTTTACATTAAATCATAGACTTCAGGACTTCTGAACAATGGGACAGATTGTAGAATTTCTGCTGTAGAGATATTTAATAGGCTATGTCAACATCAGCCTAAAATGGTTTAGTTAACTGTTATCTAAAGGTCAGAAAAAGTACCAATCACGAGAATCCCTTCTTTGTATTCATATTTAAAATCTGTGGATGAATTTTGTGCAAGTTAGTAATTCACTGGGTTTAGGGAAGTGGAGAAGGTGGTGGCAGTGTGTGTGTGTATGTGTGTGTGTGTGTTTAGGCACATGCATGCATTTTGGGGGTGGGAGATATATTACAGCAGAAATCACAAGAACATCCTAGGAGGAAGTACTTTATGGACCTGCCACAAATTGCTTGCAAATGTCTCTTACCTGCCACAAATTGCTTGCAAATGTCATTGCCCTCAGAATCTCAGGATTCAACTTCTTGTTTATTTTAGTTGCTTCCTTCTTAAGAAAAATTCAGTGTAAGGTGGTGAAACTAAATCTATCAAGGGAATAGCCTATATGGTATCCTTAGATGGACAACTAATGGAAATAGCATCTGATCTTTCTACTTTAAGATGCAAGAACAGAAACTAGCGTGTTTTCAGCATATCATGTTCTGAACTAGATAATAGCACTGATAATGGACTAAAGTAAAGTGATATGTGGAGCCCACAGTGTTGACTGGAAGTCAGCTCCTATCTCATTCCAACCTCATTCTGTTACCATTAGAAATCAACCTTGAGCATGTTAGAAAGATGTTCTCATGACAAGGAAAATGGCAACTGAAAGCTCTTGACATATTAAGATTTGACTAGATCAGAACTTGAATAACATTTTGCAGTTTATTTGCGTCTACCACATTGCATTTTAGTTCTTACTGTCTAGGTCCATGTTTCCAATTAGGTTAGTCAAGTCCTTGAGAGCAGGAATCAATTTAATTCAGTTTTTTATTCCTAGAACATTGCTTGACCTATTGCAGACATTCAATTATCACTGTTAAGTTCATGAATCAATGAATGAATGGATCAATGAATAAATTATAGCCACATCATAATTGTTAAAAGAACACTGAACAGTGGATTAAAGCTTTGGGAGTCCAGACAGCTAGGGAGGAGTCACAGTTTCTCAAAGATTTTACTAGTTCAAAAGGGTGTATTTAACATTAAAACAACAAAGAGATATAATGTCGAACCCACTAAGATGGCTCCAAACAAAGACTAATAATAACAAGGACTGGTGAGAATGTAAGAACTAGAACTCTCATGCATTGCTGGTGGGAATGTGAAATGCTACATTTACTCAAAAATTATTATTTACTATATAACCCAGTAATTTCACTCTTAGATCTATACTCAAGAAAAATGAGAATCTATGTCCAGACAAAGACTTGTGCATGAATGTTTGTAACAACATCATTCATAATAGCCAAAATTTGGAGACTACTCAAATGTCTCTGAACTTGTGAATGGAGAAGCAAAATATGGTATATCCATATGAACAGATATATTCAACTATAAAAAAGCAGACTTACAGATAGATGCTACATTTACAAATTTTACCAAATGTAAATTTTTCCAACAGAACTGTTATTACTCAGTATTTCTTTTGTTATCCTGAGAATTTCCATAGGATGCTTTAACTATCCATTGAACACTTCCCACACAATCTTGTTATTGCTTATAGTTCTAGTTTTGCCCTTTTAAAAAGGGATATTTATGTTTTTATGATTAATATTAAAGTAAATTTACCAATACATGTTATAAAACTGTAGTTCAACTCAGAAATTCTTGTCCCCTCACCTTCATCCTGAGTTCACTGTCTTATTGCTAAAGCACAAACTTTAATAGTTCTTTTACTTCAGGTCTGTGGACAATAAATTGTATTATTTTTGTGTGTGTGAAAAATGCTTTTATTTTGCCATCACATTTGAATAACAGTGTAGGTCAGGATGTGCAGAAATTGGAACCTTTGTGCACTGTTGGTGGGAAAGTAAAATGATGTAGCCACTATGGAAAACAATATGGAAGTTTCCCAGAAAATTAAAAATAGAATTACCATATGATCCAGCAATTCTGTTTCTGGGTATATAAATAAAATAATTGAAAGTAGTGTCTAATAGAGATATTTGTACAGATATGCTCATAGAAGCATTAATCACAATAGTTAAAAGGTAGAAATAACCCAAGTGCCAACTGATGAGAAAATGGATAAACAAAAGGTAGTCTACACGTCTATACATACAATGAAATATTATTCAGCCTTAAAAAAATGAAATTATAATGCATGCTACATATGAATAAATGTTGAGGAGACTGTGCTAAGTGAAATAAGCCAGACATGAAAACACAAATATTGTATGATTCCCTTTATAAGAGGTATTTAGGGTAGTCAAATTTGTAGAGACAGAAAGTAGAATGGCACTTGCCAATGGGGCTAAGAGGAGGATGGAATGAGGGGTTGTTGTTTAAGAGGGGTAGAGTTTCAGCTTTGCAGGATGAAATGAGTTCTGGAGATTGATTGCATACCAATGTGAATGTACTTTACACTCCTGACTTAAAATGATTAAGTTGGTAAATGATATGTTACATATATTTTGCCACAATCAAAAATAAAAATAAAGGAAATGAGGGAAAAAAGAATGAAGAGGACTGAAACACATGGCAGGAAATTGAGGAATCATAAATAGGAAAAGAAAAAGAGATAGCGTCTGAAAATCTATTCTTCCACAAACTGCCATTGAGGGAGACTTTCTGAGCATAAAAGCATTGAAGGAAAATGCGAAGTTAAAGATCAACAAATTCAGCCACCTAAAATGTAACACATTTGAAGATCAAAACCTTGGATAAAATGAAGAGGCAAGTATTAAATGAAGAAAGATATTTTTAAAAATGTGATCCACAAGGAAATAATATCCTTAATATTTAAGTAGCTAATAATAATAGATAACATTTATGGAGCATATACTATGTGCCAGGTAGTGTTGTGAGCACCTAATATATTTTATCTCATTACTCCTCACAACTACTCTGAGACATAGTCATATCTGTTATTACCCATTTTAAAGATGAGAACTGAGGCACAGAGTCACTCTGCAACTCGCCCATTGGTGTCCCATAGAAGTGACAGAGTCAGCATGTAGCTCAGAAAATCGATGCTAGAGAGCCTATGATTCTAAGCACTAAACTCTGTTCAGAAAAAATAGAAATACTTCAAAAAAATACAATGATATGAATAGGTAATACTCTAGGAAAGAAAGAAGTGATCAAAACTATAACCATGTTCAACTCATGAGTCATCAGAAAAACACAAATTAAAATAATGTTACCATTATTTACCTTTCAAGTTAACAAAGTTTCCTTCCAATTATAACACTCATTGAGTGCAAGGCTACAAAGAGACAGATTGTTGAAGAAAGTGAGAAAGGTTGGAAATTGGTAAGATAAGGTTTCCAAACAAAACAGACCAAAAAAAAAAAAAAAACTGATGTGGCGGTAGGGGAGGAGAAAAGTAAACAAGTAAGAGTTCAAGCAAGGGAGAAAGACTCTGCCATTTCTCCTTTTGTTTCCATTTCCATAAGAGTGCATACGCCCTTAAAATAATCTGTCTAGCCTGTCATTACAGGGAGAACACAGTTTATTGTGAAGCTGACAAAAAGTAAGAGTCAACTCTTTGATATTTGATTGGGGTCCATCCAGGTGGAGCACTGGTCATCCTCATGGCAAATAAAAGCATTTTTCTCCCTTGTGACTCTGTTTTAATCAACTGTCAGCCAACCCAGAACTAGTGTTTGCCACCTCTGCCCTTTCTGCCTTCTCTGCCCCTCATCTTTATTTCTGCTCACACCTGAGTTTGGTGTAATCAAGCCTCTACTCTAAACTTCACACTCTGCTGGTTTCAGGGGACTTGGAGGACAAAGAAGGGAATGCTATGTGCATTCACTACCACAGGCTTCCGGGAAGTGGCTCTTCCCTTTGGCTTCATTCCTGTCATTTTTCAATAACTTCCCAGTTACACTATGATCCACTGCACACTCTTTCCCCCAAAAGATGCTATTAGGGCTTCCTAATTTGTAGTCAGTCCTCCTCTGTTTTTTCCGTGAAGAACTGAAGATATTCAAAGAGCAGAAGTGTTCATATTCCACCATACCGAACATTTTGAGAAGGTTTGAAGTGTGATAAAGTATTTTTTTCAAAAATATAAAATCAGGTTGTCAATAAGGAAGCAATCATTTTAAGTATTTCATCCTTTCTTAGCCTGAACTTAAATTCAGCTATGATTTTTACACTAGCTATGATTATTTAGGCAACCTTTTTAAAACATATTTATTATCTACTATTTGCCTAGTATAGTCTGGACCCTGAAAATACAGCAATCATGAAATAAAGTCTCAGCCTTTAACAGATTTCAGTGGTTGAAAATGTACAATAAGCAGAGCAACAATAATTTTTTTTAGTCCACACAATAGAAGTGCTTTAAAGAAAATATAATAGAGGAGGTAAGAAGGAATTCATTTAAACAGGATGACCTGAATGCCTAGAAAGTCTCGGCCTTGAGAATTTCTGGAGTTTCCAGAGCAGGAAAGAGCTAGGATAATCAAGGAACTGGAAGAAGTCAGGGTGGCTCTGGTCCAGTAAAGGAAGGAGAGACTGGAGAAGATGAGATCAGAAGAGTGAGCGGAGGCCAAATGAAGTAAAGTTTAGGGCCACGGTGAAGAGTGTGGACTTTATTCTGATTGTGATAACAAACCACTGAAGGTTGAAAGGAAGTGACACAATTTTCCTGGAAATATGAGGATATACAAAATGTTTTCCTAAATTTTCTCCCATCCCAAACCTTGACATGGTTCTCCCATCACGCTGGGAATAAGATTAATCTGAGGTCAATAATTCAAGGCCCAAAGAAGCCCTCTCACACTGAAAGATGTCTCTCAGGTATCCACATAATATTTAAAGTTTCAATAATAGAAACTGATTTATATCATTTTCAGAGATTCATACTGTGATGCAACTATTAGGTCACAATACAATATTTAAGTCATTAATAAATTAGTGTCCACTAACTTGTCAATTTGCATAGAAGAAATAGGTGAATTGGGGAGTGAGGGAAAATATTCAAAAGAAGAAACTCCCTCAGAATGGCAGTCCATTATTAGAACATCTCGATGGGAGAACTTAGAAGTACTGATCCTAGGACAAGGGAACACCTCAGACAGGAGAAGAAGGGACAGATGGCAGACAGAAAAGCACTGAGGACAAGCTTAAAATATTTGCATGAGAAAAAAAAGCAGTCTTCCTAAAAGTCAGGACTATACTTTCAGTAGAAACTATTCATATGTTGAGCAATCACATAGCTCTTACAGGTGACCCTTATTGGCAATAGCTGCCCAGAAATCAGACTGAGGAAACCAGAAACTTTTATCTCATCTTTCTCACTGATGCAGGGAAAACAAAATCAGGAAAGCATCACTCTCCTACCACTTGTAACTTCCATGCAATTTAGTCAAAAACTAGCTGGTATCATCAAAACTGTGAAAACAGAAATATCAACATGTTCAAAGCAGATAAACTGCCCCTTCTTCAGTTTCAATCTCAGAAACATAAGCCAGGATTTCCTTTCTATGAGTGGGTATTTAAAGATACCTTGCTAAAGAGCTTAATAGTACTAAAGGCATATTGACTTAAAAATCTGAGGAGTTTTTCTCAAATGCTTAAAATAAATCTTCATATTTGTTCAGGTAGTCCTCTAAATAACCTCGGAAAATAAGTGACATTTTCCTCTGAACTTTCAAACAAAAGAAATTACAAAATCTAAATGTCTTTTGTTGTTGTTTTATCAGAAGGCTAGCTCTGGACTCTTTGACAATCATTGTATATTTTTTCATTTGTTTGCCTTGTCTCTCCCATTTCATTATAAACTCCTCAAGGACAGGAGCTGTTTCCTTTATAGCTCCCCAGAGTACACAGTGGACACTCATTAAATGCTGTTGACTGACTGGCTATCTGCCACACAAAAACACAGAATGAAAATAATTGACACCATTCTTACAGAAAAGGATTAAGGAGACATAAATTTGACATGTCACATTGTTGACACCTACCCTGTGTCATTCACAGATTGAGTAGAGTTTTGATCTTTAGGGTGGCTCCACAAATCCCAAATAACATTCCTTTTAAAAAATCAGTTTGTCATGGCCAGTAAGCACTGGACTGACCTGGATAAGATGTGGCCAAATTTAGACCCCATAGACAGATCTGAATGTTATAAAATATTTGATGTTTTGTTTCCCAATTTCAAAGGCAGACACTTCACATTGAGACTTTTGCAGATGCTTTCCTCTGCTTACCCTTGTGAGCTGAGATGAATCTTCCTGTGGATTTATCTTCACTTAGGCATTTTAGCATTATTGAAGTGGAATATGCATGTGTTGCTATGGTCAATATGTTCTGATTTTAACAACCAAGGCCATTTCTTTTCTATTTCTATATCTTTTACTCTGTGGATGCCTCATGATTATGAATCATAATGATGAAGTTGTATTTGATCATATTTATATCCATTTATATTTTGAAATGATGATGCCCATTTTTCTTATTCAGTGATGATAAAATAGTTGATTGAAAGCAAGTGTGTAAGAATGCTTAATTTGCATATTATCTCAACGCCATCAATGTTGTTTCACTTTCCTCTCCAAGGATCCTCCCTCATGACAGGAAAGAGTCTGAGAGAAGTTCCTGCTGTGCAGCATTTCCGAATGAGAAGCCAATAATATCTACAAATAATCAGGTCATCTGAATCCTGCAAGGAAACCTCTGTGGGACTATATCATCTAACAAGCATCTGAAATTCTGATTTACTATTCTTGTTCTGAAGGAATTCCAGCTCTTCAGAAAGACACTGTAAGAAAGCAGAAGTCTGATTCAGATGTGGGAGCTTCTTGCCAAGGAGATCTTCAATTGAACAGATAAGAGATTACATGTAAACTGTCTTAAATCTCAAAGAAGATACAGCAAACTGTAACTTTCCTACTAGGATAAAAGATCTCTTTCACGTTTGAGACTGAAAAAAAATGACTTCTTTAACTGGTAAGAAACTCTCACAGAGGTTAATGGTGTTGATATCAAGTGAAACTATAATCTCTTTGCCTGTCTGTGGCAAAGAGAAATCAGCAGGAATTCAGAGGGAATTTCAGGTCTTTCTGGAGAGTAAGAAGGCTGAAAGAAATCCCAAGCCCTCTTTTATTTGCATCTATTAGCCTTCCAATGAATAGCCCACACAGTGGTGAAAAAAAGTAGTATTCCTTCTTTCTCAAACATATATTGTCAGGCACAGTGCTAGGTGCTAAGGTTTTACTGGTGAACAAGACACTCTGATCTCCGCCTGCATAGGGCTTATGTATGTGTTAGAAGGGAAGATGGACTTCAAGGACGCTTTTATCACATAGCCTCCTCTGTGAGATCCAATAAATCTTGCTGGGAAAAAAAAAAATGATTAAGCTATGACCTGAAAGATGAGAAGCAAAGGGCCAAAACAGGAGAGAAGAGTGTTTAAGAAGGGGTTACAGCCACAAAGTCAAAAATGTTTAAAGGCCCTTTGTATATCAAACTAAGTAACATTGGCCCTTCCTTGGAGGTACCTATCTTTTTTCTCCCCAACATAACCTCATAAAGTATTCTAAGCACTTTACAAGACTAACTTACTTAATCTTCAAACAATCCTGTGACATAAGAGCTATCTATAATGATTTTTCAGATGGGAAAATCAAGACAGAGAGAGGCTAAGCAACTTGCTCATAAGGTAGAGCAAGTCAAGGTAGAAACAGACATTCAATCCTATGCCGTCTGCTTCTAAGTCTCTGCTCTTCATCACTATAGTAAACAATCTCTCTATCTACTTCCAAGATAAGATGATTTGGTGACTTTGAGCCCAGACCTAGAAATCAAGATTTGTTTGAGTAATGACTGAAAATAGTTAACCATTATAAATAAATTACCCAATTACACTTATTTTTAAAAGAAAGTTCTACCATTGAATTCACTGTTAGATATTCTAGGTCCAAGTGCATAATAATATGTACATTCCACATATTAGCTTATTGAACTCTCAAGAAAACAACACTATGAGCTAGGCATTATCCTCACTTTACAGATTTTAAAAATTGAGAATCAAAGAGATTAAGAAATCTCCCAGTGATTATACTTTTGTAAGTAGTAGAACTGGGAGTCAAACCACATTGGCCTATACATTAAAATCTAGATTTTTTTAAATTATAATGATTATAAACTAACCCAAAAAAGTTTATATAAGAATTAGACCTTCAAGAGTGACCATTGTATTTTACAGATTCTGAAAAATACAGATCTTTTAAAACTATCTATTAACTACAAAACCTGGCCCATCCTATTAAATTATAAACGTGATGCAAGCATTAGGAAACTCACCAAGATACCATTTTCCTACATGCTGCTTCAACCCATGTCAGAATTCAGGGTTTTATGGATTCAGATAGTAGAGGTGTCAGGGAAAAGGGAACCTTTCCAAATACAGGTAAAATAGCTACCTGAGGAATTAAGAAAACTAGATGCAAGTGCTTACCGGAGAAGAATCTGCAAATGCGTGTAAGAAATGTAGGTGCTGATCTGAGCTTATGGGAAAAAGGTAACCCAGAGGAAGAGGAACTCTGAAGGATGAATCAATATCCCTGTATCAATCAGAAGTATATTTAAAACTCTTAAAATGAGGAAAGGTAATAGCTGCTTAATCCTTCCATAAAAATTTTAGGAGATTGATCCTATACAAACTCTCCAAAAAAATAAAATAAAAAGCATGTTGCTATGTTTGGATATGGTTGGTTTGGCTCCACCAAAACTCATGTGGAAGTCTGATCCCTAGTATGGCAGTGTTGGGAGGTGGGACCTAGTGGGAGTGGTTTGGGTCACGGGAGCAGATTCCTGATAAATGGCTTGGTGCTCTTCTCACAGTAGTGAGCAAGTTCTTGCTCTCCTGAGATTGGATTCGATCTCTCAAGAATAGATTGGTTTCCATGAAAGTGGGTTTTTATAAAGCCAGGATTTCTTCTCTTTGCACATGTCAGCGGCTTCCCCTTTGACTTACTCTTCCATGTTGGGACACAGTATGAATGCTCCTGCCAGAAGCCAGGGCTGTGCCCTTGAACTTCTGAGTCCACAGAACTGGGAGATAGATAAGTCTCTTTTCTTATAAATTATCCAGTCCTGAATCCAGAGGCGGTGGCACATGCCTATAGTTACAGCTACTTGAAACAGGAAGATCACTTGACCCCAGTAGTTCATGACCAGCCCAGCCAACATAGTGAGACTCTGCCTCAACTAAAAAAAAAGAAAAAATATAGAGAAATAAAGAAATTACCCAGTCTCAGGTATTTTTTACAGCAATACAAAATAAACTAAAACGCTTACAGAAAAAAAAATCTTTAAAGTTTTTTTGCTTATTTGTTTGTGTTTTTAGACAGGGTCTTGCTCTATCACCCAGGCTGGAATGCAGTGGTGCGAATAAGGCTCATTGTAGCCTGAAGCCACTGCGTTCAGGTGATCCTCCTGCCTCAGCCTCCTATGTAGCTGAGGCCACAGGCACACCACCAGGCCTGACTCATTTTTTGAGTTTTTGTAGAGACAGCCCTGTTGCCCAGGCTTCCCTGGGCTCAAGCAATCCTCCCACCTCAACCTCCTAAAGTGCTAGGATTTACAGGCATGAATCAGCACACTCAGCCATTATTTATTTTTTGATTTTAGAAGTTTAAAAATAAATTAATGTATTTAGCTACTAACATTTTGTCACATTTATTTTTTAAGATAAAATATTCCATTATTTGGATAAAATTGATTTATGTTTACAATAAAAAATTAAATAATGCTGAAAAGAACAAAAGTTAAAATTTTAAAGTAATTCTAAATTCCATTACACAGAAATGACTGTCAATTATTTGGTGAATGTTCAAGTTATCATTCAGTATATATATTCAAATAATTTATAGTAAGATAAACAGAATGAGAGAGAGTCTGTTATGAAAACAAAATCATACATAAACTCTAACGTATTAAATTTTATTTAAATTAAATAATAAAAATAAAACTAAAAGGATTGTTGATTTGCAAACAAGTGGTTTTCTCACTACAAAAGTATTATTTCTTAAGAATTTCTCTAAAGTTAAAAGAGTGAATAAGATTGCAATAATAATAAAAGTTTGCAGTTATGGCTTTTATACTCATGTTTCATTTTACATATTATAACATGAAGGCTTTAGCACTCCCATACATTCTCTAATCTCCCAAAATGTACTTGCACTGGTATCATTACATTATTTAAGTATATAATATGCCCATTGTGCTCTATAGTCCTAATGCCAATAGTTATGTACCCTTAGGTTAACATTTATTTATTTATTTATAATTATACTTTAAGTTCTGGGATACATGTACAGAATGTGAAGGTTTGTTACATAGGTATACATGTGCCATGGTGGTTTGCTGCACCCGTCAACCCATCATCTACATTAGGTATTTCTCCTAATGCTATCCCTCCCCTTGTCCCCACCACCCAACAGGCCCTGATGTGTGATGTTCCCCTTCCTGTGCTCATATGTTCTCATTGTTCAACTCCCACTTATGAGAGAGAACATGTGGTGTTTGGTTTCCTGTTCCTGTGTTAGTTTGCTGACAGTGATGGTTTCCAGCTTCATCCATGTCCCTGCAAAGGACATGAACTCATTCTTTTTTATGGCTGCATAGTATTCCATGGTATATATGTGCCATATTTTCTTCACCCAGTCTATCATTAATGGACATTTGGGTTGGTTTCAAGTCTTTGCTATTGTGAATAGTGCCACAATAAACATACATGTGCATGTGTCTTTACAGTAGAATGATTTATAATTATTTGGGTATATACCCAGTAATGGGATTGCTGGGTCAAAGGGTATTTCTGGTTCTAGATCCTTGAGAAAGGGCCACATTGTCTTCCACAATGGGTGAACTAATTTATACTCCCACCAACAGTGGAAGAGTGTTTCTAATTCTCCACATCCTCTACAGCATCTTTTGTTCCCTGACTTTTTAAAGATCCAATTCTAACTGGCATGAGATGGTATCTCATTGTGGTTTTGATTTGCATTTCTCTAATGACCAGTGATGATGAGCTTTTTTTCATGTATTTGTTGACCGCATACATTTCTTCTTTTGAAAAGTATCTGTCCGTATCCTTTGCCCAGTTTTTATGGGGTTGTTAGTTTTTTGTCTTGTAAATTTGTTTAAGTTCCTTATAGTTTCTGGATATTAGCCCTTTGCCAGATGGATAGATTGCAAAATTTTTCTCCCATTCTGTAGGTTGTCTGTTAGCTCTGATGATAGTTTCTTTTGCTGTGCTGAAGCTCTTTAGTTTAATTAGTTCCCATTTGTCAATTTTGGGTTTGTTGCAATTGCATTTGGTGTTTTAGTCATTAAGTCTTTGCCCATGCCTATGTCTTGAATGGTACTGCCTCGGTTTTCTTCTAGGGTTTTTGTGGTTTTTAGGTCTTAGGTTTAAAACTCTTTAATCCATCTTGGGTTAATTGTTGTATAAGGTGTAAGGAAGGGGTCCAGTTTCAGTATTCTGCATATGGCTAGCCAGTTTTCCCAACACCATTTATTAAATAAGGAATCCTTTCCCCGTTGCTTGTTTTTGTCAGGTGTGTCAAGTATCAGATGGTTGTAGATATGTGGTGATATTTCTGAGACTTCTGTTCCATTGGTCTATATATCTGTTTTGGTACCAGTACCATGTTGTTTTGGTTGCTGTAGCCTTGTGGTATAGTTAACACGATGCCTCTTTTTGCTTAGGATTGTCCTGACTATATGGGTTCTTTTTTGGTTCCATATGAAATTTAAAGTAGTTTTTTCTAATTCTGTGAATAAAGTCAATGTTAGCTTGATGGGAATATCATTGAATTTATAAATTACTTTGGGCAGTATGGCCATTTTCACGATACAGATTCTTCCTATCCATGAGCATGGAGTGTTTTTCCATTTGTTTGTGTCCTCTCTTATTTCCTTGAGCAGTGGTTTGTAGTTCTTCTTGAAGAAGTCCTTCACATCCCTTGTAAGTTGGATTCCTAGGTATTTCATTCTCTTTGTAGCAATTTTGAATGGGAGTTGACTCATGATTTGGCTGTCTGTTACTGCTGTATATGAATGCTTGTGATTTTTGCACATTGATTTTGTATCCTGAGACTTTGGTGAAGTTGCTTATCAGCTTAAGGATATTTTGGACTGAGACGATGGGGTTTTCTAAATATACAATCATGTCATCTGCAAACAGAGACAATTTGACTTCCTCTCTTCCTATTTGAATACGCTTTATCTCTTTCTGTTGCCTGATTGCCCTGGCCAGAACTTCCAATACTGTGTTGAATAGGAGTGGTGAGATAGGGCATCCTTGCCTTGTGCCAGTTTTCGAGGCAAACGCTTCCAGCTTTTGCCCATTCAGTGTGATATCGGCTGTGGGTTTCTCATAAATAGCTCTTGTTATTTTGAGATACGTTTCATCAGCACCTAGTTTATTGAGAATTTTTCACATGAAAGGGTGCTGAATTTCATCGAATGCCTTTTCTGCACCTATTGAGATAACCATGTGGTTTTTGTCATTGGTTCTGTTTATGTGATGGATTATGTTTATTGATTTGGGCATGTTGAACCAGCCTTGCATCCCAGGTGTGAAGCTGACTTGATCGTGGCAGATAAGCTTTTTGATGTGCTGCTGGATTCAGTTTGCCAATATTGAGGATTTTCGCATCGATGTTCATCAGGGATATTGGACTGAAATTTTCTTTTGTGAGTGTGTGTCTCTGCCAGGTTTGGTATCAAGATGATGCTGGCCTCATAAAATGAGTTAAGAAGGAGTCCTTATTTTTCTGTTGTTTGGAATATCTTCAGAAAGAATGGTACCAGCTCCTCTTTGTACCTCTGGTAGAATTTGACTGTGAATCTGTCTGGTCCTGTGCTTTTTTTGGTTAGTAGGCTATTAATGACTGCCTCAATTTCAGAATCTGTTATTGGTCTATTCAGAGATTTGACTTATTCCTGGTTTAGTACTGGGAGGCTGTATGTGTCCAGGAATTTATCCATTTCTTCTAGAGTTTCTAGTTTATTTGTGTAGAGGTGTTTATAGTATTTTCAGATGGTAGTTTGTATTTCTGTGGGATCAGTGGTGATGTCCCCTTTATCACTTTTTATTGTGTCTGTCTGATTCTCTTCTCTTCTCTTTTCTTCTTTATTAGTCTGGCTAGCAGTCTATCTATTTTGTTAATCTTTTCAAAAAACTAGCTCCTGGATTCACTAATTTTTTGAAGAGTTTTTTTTTTTTTTTTTTTTGTCTCTATCTCCTTCAGCTCTGCTCTTATCTTAGTTATTTCTTGTCTTCTGTTAGCTTTTGAATTTGTTTGCTCTTGCTTCCCTAGTTTTTTTGTGATGTTAGGGTGTCTATTTAGATATTTCCTGCTTTCTCCTGTGGTGATTTAGTGCTATAAGTTTCCCTTTAAACACTGCTTTTGCTGTGTCCCAGAGATTCTGGTACGTTGTGTCTTTGTTCTCATTGGTTTCCAAGAATTTATTTATTTCTGCCTTAATTTTGTTATTTACCCAGTAGTCATTCAGGAGCAGGTTGTCCAGTTTCCATGTAGTTGTGTGGTTATGAGTGAGTCTATTAATCCTGAGTTCTAATTTGATTGCACTGTGGTCTGAGAGACAGTTTGTTATAATTTCTGTTCTTTTACATTTGCTGAGGAGTGCTTTACTTCCAACTATGTGGTCAATTTTGGAATAAGTGTGATGTGGTGCTGAGAAGAATGTATATTCTGTTGATTTGGGGTGGAGAGTTCTGTAGATGTCTATTAGGTCTGCCTGGTCCAGAGCTGAGTTCAAGTCCAGAATATCTTTGTCAATTTTCTGTCTCGACCTGTCTAATATTGACAGTGGGGTGTTAAAGTCTCTCATTATTATTGTGTGGGAGTCTAAGTCTCTTTGTAGGTCTCTAATAACTTGCTTTATGGATCTGGGTGCTCCTGTATTGGGTGCATATATATTTAGGATAGTTAGCTCTTCTTGTTGCAT
Source organism: Colobus angolensis palliatus (assembly GCF_000951035.1). NCBI lineage: Eukaryota > Metazoa > Chordata > Mammalia > Primates > Cercopithecidae > Colobus > Colobus angolensis. The sequence goes on from NW_012114710.1 coordinate 6,924,808, forward strand.
TGATACCTTTACCACTATATAATGAGCTTCTTTGTCTTTTCTGATCTTTGCTGGTTTAAAGTCTATTTTTTAAATTTTCTTTTTAATTCTCAGCAAGGCAAGTTACTTCTGTATAGAAGGGTGTGCCCTTACAGATAGAACAACGGCAAGCACACATTTGGACAAAGGAGGGGAAGTGGTTCTTAGCCCTGACTCATGTGGCCCCTGCTACTTTGTCGTTCCCCTATTGGCTAGGATTAGACTGCACAGGTTCAACTAATTCCAGTTAGCTAATTTAAAGAGAATGATGCGGTGAGTGCTTTGGCGAAAGTCGTGGCAGAGCAGGTAGCAGGTAATTGGAATGAGTTAGGGTGGAGCAGGTGATTAGAATGAGTTAGGGTGGGCAGAGCAGGGCGGGGGGCTCTGCGCACCAACAGGACCAGTTCTCAGGGTGCTTTGCTCCTTGTTTTTTCCCCTCGTTCTGTTTTCTCCCCTTCTCCAGAAGACTTGTCAAGGGGTAGGAGAAAGAGACGCAAACACAAAAGTGGAAAACAGACCATGTGGCGGAGCAAGATGGCCGAATAGGAACAGCTCCAGTCTCCAACTCCCAGCGCGAAGGACACAGAAGACCGGTGATTT
>NW_012114710.1:6930714-6939701 GCF_000951035.1 Colobus angolensis palliatus
ATAAAAAAAAAAAAAAAAAAAAAGAATGAGTTAGGGTGGAGTAGGTAATCCAGAAAGTTTGCCTTACGAGGAAGTTAGTTTTAAAAGTAGAAGACAAAGAAATAAACACACTGACATATTAATTCTTTGAAAAGAAATTTAGAACTCCTATCTAACAGTCCCTGCCCTTGTATTTTCATACAGCTTTACTTTAAACTTTTTTACGCATGTTTTGGCTTAGTTGTTTTGCTTGATTTTCTAAAAGAAGAAGCTTCTCTGGATAAGGTGGTGGATAATTAACGGAGGTTTTAGTAAGTGTCATTTTTAGGAGCCTCAGCATCTATTTATGGATGCATGGTATGACACAGTACTTGACAAAAATAAGTACACCTATTACAGCTGTGAGGGAAATAAGAATTAAGGCTATTATTCCTTTCCATTTACCGAACTACCTTTTTTTAGCCATCATGTAAAGGGGTCATTTACCCCTGAGTTGCTGGCTAACTCATTGGATATAGCAGTCAGACCTTGCAATACCTTTGTTATACTTCTATTAGGGGCCATGTCGTTTGTGATGAAGGTGTAACATTGAGTTTTAATCATGACACAAACTCCTCTTTCTGCTAAATCAGAGACTAGGATTGCAACACCTGCTTTTTACATTTTCCATTTGCTTGGTAAATATTCCTCCATCTCTTTATTTTGAGCCTATGTGTGTCTTTGCACATGAGATGGGTCTCCTGAATACAGCACACTGATGGATCTTGACTCTTTATCCAATTTGCCAGTCTGTGTCTTTTGACTGGGGCATTTAGCCTGTTTACATTTAAGGTTAAAATTGTTATGTGTGAATTTGTTCCTGTCATTATGATGCTAGCTGATTATTTTACCCATTAGTTGATGCAATTTCTTCCTAGTGTCAATGGTCTTTATATTTTGGTATGTTTTTGCAGTAGCTGGTACCGGTTTTTCCTTTCCATATTTAGTGCTTCCTTTAGGCATTCTTGCAAGGCAGGCCAGGTGGTGACAAAATCCCTCAGCATTTGCTTGTCTGTAAAGGATTTTATTTCTCCTTCACTTATGAAGCTTAGTTTGGCTAGATATGAAATTCTGGGTTAAAAATTCTTTTCTTTAAGAATGCTGAATATTGGCCCCCGTTCTCTTCTGGCTTGTAGGATTTCTGCAGGGAGATCTGCTGTTAGTCTGATGGGCTTCCCTTTGTGGGTAACCTGACTTTTCTCTCTGGCTGCCCTTAACATTTTTTCCTTCATTTCAACCTTGGTGAATCTGAAGATAATGTGTCTTGGGGTTGCTCTTCTCGAGGAGTATCTTTGTGGTGTTCTCTGTATTTCCTGAATTTGAATGTTGGCCTGTCTTTCTATACTGTGGAAGTTCTTCTACATAATATCCTGAAGAGTGTTTTCCAACTTGGTCCCATTCTCCCTCTCATTTTCTGGTACACCAGTCAAATGTACATTTGGTCTTTTCACATAGTCCCATATTTTTTGGAGGATTTGTTCATTCCTTTTCATTCTTTTTTCTCTAATCTTGTCTTCATGCTTCATTTCATTAAGTTGATCTTCAATGTCTGATATCCTTTCTTCTGCTTGATCACTTTGGCTCTTGATACTTATGTATGCTTCATGAAGTTCTCATGCTGTGTTTTTTCAGCTCCATCAAGTCACTTATGTTCTTTTCTAAACTGGTTTTTCTAGTCAGCAGTTCCTGTAACCTTTTATCAATGTTCCTAGCTTCCTTGCTTTGGGTTAGAACATGTTTCTTCAGCTCAGAGGAGTTTGTTATTACCCACCTTCTGAAGCCTACTTCTGTCAATTTGTCAAACTCATTCTCCATCCAGTTTTGATCTCTTGTGACCCTTTTGAGAAGAGACATTCTGGTTTTGGAATTTTCAGCCTTTTTTTGCTGGTTTTTCCCCCATCTTCGTGGATTTATCTACCGTTGGTCTTTGATGTTGGTAACCTTCAGATGGGGTTTTTGCATGGGTTTATCTACTGTTGATCTTTGATGTTGGTAACCTTTGGATGGGGTTTTTGTGTGGGCGTTCTTTTTGTTGATGTTGATGTTATTGCTTTCTGTTTGTTAGTTTTCCTTCTAATAGTCAGGCCCCTCTGCTCCAGGTTTGCTGAAGTTTGCTGGAGGTCCACTCCAGACCCTGTTTCCCTGGGTATCACCAGTGGAGGCTACAGAACAGCAAAGATTGTTGCCTGCTCCTTCCTCTGGAAGCTTCATCCCAGAGGGGCACCTGCCAGATGCCAGCCAGAGCTCTCTTATATGAGGTGTCTGTTGACCCCTGCTGGGAGATGTCTCTCCATCAGGAGGCACAGGGGTCTAGGACCTACTTGAGGAGGCAGTCTGTCCCTTAGCAGAGCTCAAGTGCTGTGCTGGAGATCTGCTGCTCTCTTCAGAACTGGAAGGCAGAACATTTAAGTTGGCTAAAGCTGTGCCCACAGCCACCCCTTCCCCAGGTGCTCTGTCCCCAGGAGATGGGAGTTTTATCTATAAGCCTCTGACTAGGGCTGCTGCCTTTCTTTCAGAGATGCTCTGCCCAGACAGGAGGAATCTAGAGAGGCAGTCCAGCTACAGGTGTTTTGCCACCCTGAGGCAGGTTCAACACCCTGTTCAAACTTCCTGGTGGCTTTGTTTACACTGTGAGAGGAAAACCACCTACTCAAGCCTCAGTAATGGTGGATGCCCCTCCCCCCACCAAGCTTGAGCATCCCAGGTCGACGTCAGACTACTGTGCTGGCAGCAGGAATTTCAAGCCAATGGATCTTAGTTTGTTGGACTCTGTGGGGGTGGGATCCACTGAGCAAAACCACCCAGCTCCCTGGCTTCAGCCCCCTTTCCAGGGAAATGAATGGTTCTCTCTCGCTGGCATTCTAGGTGCCACTGCAGTGCAAAAAGAAAACTCCTGCAGCTAGCTCAGTGTCTGAGCCCACCCAATTTTGTGGTTGCCCACCCAGTTTTGTGCTTGAAACCCAGGATGGCATAGGTACCTGAAGAATCTCCTGGTCTGTGGGTTGCGAAGACCACTGGAAAAGTGTAGTATCTGGGCCAGATAGCACTGTCCATCTCAGCACAGTCCCTCACAGTTTCCCTCGGCTAGAGGAGGGAGTTTCATGGCCCCTTGCACATCCCGAGTTAGGTGATGCCCCACCCTGCTTCTGCTCACCCCCCATGGGCTATATCCACTGTCTAACCAGTCCCAATGAGATGAACTGGGCACCTCAGTTGGAAATGCAGAAATTACCCATCTTCTGCATTGGTCTTGCTGGGAGCTGCTGACTGGAGCTGTTCCTATTCGGCCATCTTGCCCGAGAATCCCAGGTCAATATTTAAATAGATCTAAAGTTCATCACCAGCTATTTTTCCATGATATATTCATTCTTAAGGTTAATTGTATTTCATTGCCTGACTTTATGTTTAAACACATTTTCTCTCAGATAGTCTCATTAGCTCTGTATTATTTAAGATCTTTTATGTCTTAATACCTGTCAAGTGCTTCCATATTGAACAGTATTTTGGCTGGTAATCATATTTCTGGATCACTTGGTGGAATACTATATTCAGCACCCTACCCTCCCAACACAAGAAAACTATCAATTAACAATTATATATCCAGTACAACTATCTTTCAGACTGAAACTGAGAAAGTTTCACACTAGCAAACCCTCACCACAGGATATTCTAAAAAATTTGTCTCTGATAGAAGGAAAATCGTCCCCTACTGAAACTGTGAGACACAGAAATGAACAGTAATAAACAAAGAAACAAATATGTAGAATATGTGTGTAAAGCTAATTAAAATGTAAATGTATAAAAGATTGATACAGCAAAATAAATAAAAAATATTGGATAATAATATCTTGTAAGTCAGGAGGAGATTGATGTGAACTAAAGTATTCTACAAACCCCTGTATTGTTTAGGATGAGGGTAAAATATTGTTTAAATTTAGACCTTGTTTTGTTAAGCATGCATGTTGAAATTTTTAAAGTAACCATCAACATATTATAAAAGGGCTATACAACCTCAAAACTGATAGAGGGGAAATCAATAAATTCAAAATAAAGCAAGAGAAAAACAGAGGGGGAATAAAGTAAATAAACAAGATGGTAGAAATAAATCAAAGTATATCAGTAATGACAATCAGTAAAGATAGAATACTTTCCAGTAAAGACAAATATTTTTAAAACTGAATTTTAAAAAATCAGCTATATGATGTATGAAAGAGAGCTAAAAACAAAGACACATTAGAAGCAGAATTCTGTGTAATGGTAAGTGAAATAAATTGTTACTATATTAACATTTTAATACAAAGCACGTTATTAGAAATAAAGTTAATTTACATGTTTTGATAATATTTTCAATTTAAAGAAAAATGTAATAATTCTAAACTTGAATGCCCATATATTATAACCCAAAAATACATACTGCAAATATTAACTAAATTCAAGTAGAAATGGAGAAATTCTACTAATTGTGTTTCCTATCATACCTCTGTTAATAGTTGTTGGATCAAAAGCTCTGTAAAGATATAGAAGATTTGGAAAACACAATTAAAAACTTAGTATATGTGTGTGCGCATGTTGTTGGAGAAATATAATTCAAACAACAAAAATCTTAGGCCGGGCTCAATGGCTCACGCCTGTAATCCCAGCGTTTTGAGAAGCTGAAGCTAAAGGATTGGCAGGAGTTCGAGACAGGCCTGGGCAACATAGTAAGACCTTGTTTCTACAAAAAATAAAAATAAAATAAAAATTAGCCAAGTGTGGTGGTGCATGCCTGCAATCCTAGCTACTCACGAGGCTGAGACAAGAGGATCCCTTGAACCCAGGAGCTAGAGACTGCAGTGAGCTCTGAATCGCACACTCTACTACAGCCTGGGCAACAGGAACAAAACAACAAGAAAAAAGAACAAAATCTTCTCCCAACCCAGATATCCTCTTCACAAAAGTAGTAGGAAAAGAAAATGTTGTATTATGGAATAAGTATTAAGCCAGAATGTGATGCACATTGCAGGCAATCCACGAAGAGTTTGCAAAGACAGAAATCTCGCCCTTTATATAGGCAAGCAGATACAACCCACTACATACATGTTTATGAGATAATAACTAGTTCTCAAGTGAGAGGACTTGATAGCACTATCAGTCACACATAGTTCATCCTAACTTTACCTGGTAAGTAGGGTGACCATCTGTGTTAGCTAATTGGCTTGATCCAGAGCAGAGGTTTGGGGGAGGTTGGGGCATTTCTCATATATTTTTGACAAGACGTGGTTTTGCAAATTGGAACAAGACACCCACTGACACTCCTACCTTCCCAAGAAAATGAGAGATAAGGGTGCTATCTCCCTTAATGTTAACATTTCAAATAGATGGCACCCAGGTCCTTAAGAAAGAAAGACATTCTTAAAGCTGATGAAATCCCTATCTAGTCTTCAAAAGGATTTATGGACATTTCAGACAAATAAGAAAGTACTTTAAGTTTTAGTTAATCACTTTGTTACATTTTCTAAGGTTAATGCTGGCAAAAAAAGGAGGGGAGAGAAATCTCTTCACTTATTTTCAGTTGGGAGAATGAAGCTTCTTATTTTTAGATTATATTTGCCTTTAAAATGCAGAAGACTGTGAGCAACAATTGAAGAATAACCCATACTTTTCAAGACACATGGACGATTTGTTTTTTAAAATTGACCTCGCACCAGATGAGCAAACCTCAACAAACTTCAAAAAAATAGTTATCCAGTCCACAATCTCCAATAAAATTGCAATTAAGCTAGAAATCAAAAATCTATTTACACATATCAATCCTAATGTCTAAATTAACTAATTGGTCAAAAAAGAAATCATAATGAAAGATTTAAAATGCTATATATCAAAACTTGTATGGTGAAGTTAAAATGCTTCTAGGTCAGAAATTTATAGCTTTAAAAATCCTTGCATTATAAAAATGTAATCCTGAAAACAGATAAATTAAATACCCCATTTAAGAAATCAGAAAAAGTAATTGAATAAAGTTAAATGGATGACAAAAATAATAAACATAAAAACAGAAAATAATGAACTATAAGACAAAGATACAATACAGAATACTAACACAGCAAAAAAAAAAGTTTGATAACACTAATAATGTTGACAAAAGTCAAGGATGATTTTAAAAAGAGAAGACACAAATAAACATAATAATGGAAAGTATCCATATTTTCTGATATTGCAGAGATTAAATACATAATAAAGTAGCATTAACAACTTTATACCAATAACTTTAAAACTGAACTTAAATATAAATTCCTAGAATAAATTCCTAGAAACATATAACTGGCCAAAAATTGCTGTCAAAAAAATCCAAAATTTGAATAATTCTATAACTATAGATAAGTGGAGTCCAAAGTCAAAGCATTTCCCACAAAGGGAATACAAATCTGAGATTATTTAACCAACAAATTCTATGAGGTTATATAATTTACATCTTATAAAACCATTACAGAAATAGAAAAGAAAGAAAAACACCTGACCAAATTCATTTTATGAGACTAGCATAACCTTGATACAAAGATTTGACAAGGAGAACACAAGAAAGAAAAAGTAGTCACGAGGAAAGGTACAAAATAAAGCATTAGCGAAATGAATCCAACAATATAAAAGGATAATACATCATGATCAAAATGAGTTTTTCCCAAAAGTGTAAAGTTATAAAATTAATTACTGTCACTCACCACATGAATGGATTACAGCAGAAAAATATCACATAATTATTTCAATTGGTGAAGAAAAATCCTTCAATGGAATTCAACATATATTCATTAAAAACAAAAGAAAAAAATCTTATTAATCATCAGGGAAAGTAAAACTAAGCCAACCATTTTATTAGATTTCAGAAAACTTAAAGCTAGAGAACATTAAGTGTAGGAAACAATACCTAGCATTTGCAGATGCAAGTGGCAAAATGCGATTTAATATCATGTCGTGATGTCAAAGATGCACCAACTGTATCACCTAGCAATCCCACTCCCAGTGTGTATCTTAGAAAAATTCCTGAACAATTGCACCAGAAGACAGATAAATAATATTTATAGCAGCATTTTTGAAATAAAAATAATAAAATAATACTCATGGAAATACCCATCGATTATAGAATGAATACAAAGTTTTGGTATACTCTTACATGAAATACTCTAGAGCAGTATAAATGAATGCATTTCAGACATACATATCAAAATAGAGTCTCAGGGACATAATGCTGCATTCAAAAAGCAAATCACAGAAGAATAAATACAGCATAATTCTATTTATGTAAATTTCAAAAACACAAAATCAAATATTATTTAGAAATACAAACATATAAGGTAGAGGTATGGAACTGAAGGACACACAGAGAAATTCAAGTGTACTGATAGTGTTCTATTTCTTAAACTGGTTGTTAATACCTAGATATTGATCTTATTGCTATTTTTTATCTTATTCAAATATTTTTACTCTTTATATATTCAATATTTAATAAATTAATTTAAAATACATCAAGTGAAAAAAAGGGAATCAATTTTTTCCCTGCTCCAATGTGGTAAAATTGCAAGTCAGTATCAGAATGCTGGTGCTGAGATTTTCTTCTTCATAACAAGTGACTCCTGAAGAATTCCGTTCTGCACAACACACAATTTGTAGGCATAAAGATGAGATGGCTGCAGAGTATGCACAATTTATTGTCATCCTTTGAAGATCAATGTGCTACTTAACCACATTGTTAAGTAAGAAAAAGATGCACAAGTAATAGTTTGTACATTTCTAAATGTCCTGCCTGTCTCATTCACTTTTGCTAATCTTCCTATCTTATGCAACTTATTCTGTACAATGTATTCTTCATCTTTTTTTCTCTGCCTCAAATGTCCAAGGACATATGGACAAAATGGTGAAATTCATCTTCAAATCAATATACAATCATAAAAAATAACCTGAAGGTATTGCAGTAGTCTCATATTTCATGTTGCTAGTAAATTTTCTGCTTCCCATATTTTTGTGCCAGCAATATTTAAAGATTTGGGACATGTGAGCCATAAAATAAGAAACTGTCCACTAGAAGAAATTTATTTTTAATCATTCAAATTAGCACAATAATTTCATTACTATTAAAGCAATAAACACAGGGTAACACAAAGCTTTCACCTAAAGTCATATAATCTATGAGAAAATAGCACCTTTTTGTTAAAATTCAGTTTCATATTTTAATGTAGTGTTGATAGAGTATCTCTTAGGTTTTTACCAATAAATTAATCCCATTTAAAATATCTTCTACCTTGGATACTTACTTATATTTTCTATATAAATATCAGTATAAAATATTCTATGTAGTACCAATTTGGGGGTCTCTCAAAGTTTAAAGTGGTATGTTTTTCTCTTCCTACAAATTTGGTTAGGATTTATCCATTTCCAAGATACCCATCAAAATTTTAAAACATGAGAGCCTGCAAATGAAGAGTATGGTGGCAACCAGAATGGGTGGGATACAGAAAGAGAGAAACCATTCCCAAAACTTTAGTAAAGAAATCTAAACATTGCTTTTGAAAATTAAAATGATAACATAAATCTTCAAAGCAAAGATCTCACAATAATTAGACAATTTTCTTAGGAGTGTAATGGGAAGAGGTTATTGTGGGTATGGCTAATCTAGGAAGTCTTACTGGAAGACAAGATATGAAAGCTGGATATAAAAGAATGGGTATGATGTGGATAGATAAGGAATCATTTATGTTCAGAAATTTAAGCAGAGAATGAAGACAGAGAAGCAAAACGATATTTAAAGAAGACAATGAGTAGAAGAGTATAGTAATTGTATATCTGTCTTTGCTTTCACAGGAGAAGGAGAAAATAATGTGACTACCTCTGGCCAAAGCACCGAATTCCACTTCAAGACCCACCTTTTCCCTCAGCTACAATGACTGGGACTGTTTTACAAAGTGGTTGCTTTATCAGCTTGGAATCTGGCATAAGGA